>NC_079550.1:23108104-23325604 GCF_015846415.1 Triplophysa dalaica | reverse complement strand
ACAAACATTCAGATTGATGTTTTGATTTCTGCATATTAAAGCTGTTCTTAAAGGACATCAACAGGGCCGTGTGATCTTCTTTCTCACGAATGTCACTTGAGCCTCGTCATTTGTTTTTGTGTCATTTAGATCCTATCAATTCACCTACATTAGCCAGCGTGTAAACTGTTAGGTGACTGGAGCATCATTGTTTCCATGGAGACCGTCACATTACATCTCTGCATTCACGTTAATCACACAAACCGAAGGCTGCTGTCTGTAGATCTGATCACATGATGATATTCTGTCATTTTACAAGAGAAACGTCACACTAAACATTTTCACACAAATAAAAACCTGAAAGCAGAACACGCACACTCTCTTAAAGCCTCATGCAGTTCACCAAAACAATCTGTCATCAATTACTCATCCTCTTATCAGTCAAACCTGTAAGAGCTTCTTTGTGTGCAGAAGACGAAAGAAGATATTTTGAAGAATGACCCCACCGACTTCTTGTATGAACACAAAAGTGAACATGGGCCAGTTAACAACTTTCTTCAAAATATCTTCTTTTGTGTTCTGTGCAAGAGAGAAAGTCACACAGGTTTGACGTGACAAAGGGGCGAGTGATGAGGACTCAAGTTTGGTGATTTTGATGTCAGTCACAATGTTTGGTGATAATAAGGACAAGCAGCGTGAATATGACAAAACAACACACTTTAAAGGGAGCTCTAACAATCGTTATATTTCTTTATTTGCATGTTACATGATTAACAGATTTCATCACTATCATGTTCTCACCGAAAAACGGTTTGAACCCATTTTGGAAACATCCGATTCAAATGACTTTATTTCCATTCGACACATTTCATGAGTCCCTGACAGTGCAGAAGGGTTTCAAAATCCACTGCGGCGACTTCAGAGTAAATAAACGCGCTTAGAAAATCTTAATTGCTTTTGATGAGGATGATGCGACTGGAAACTCCGGCGTGTTTCATAGCAGAAGAGGATCCACAAAAACACATTTCATCTTATCATGATGCACGCACACGCGCTCCGATCCTCACATTCATACATGAGACACAAACTTCACGACTGTGGATCATACATCTCTGTGGTACAGAAGACACGTGACTGGCCCTTTAAATTCAAACACGCAGATGGTGACGTCATCAATCAAGGCATCCAATCACAAACATGAAAAGTTGACAATCAAATCTGTCGTACTGCTTTAAACTGACAGACGGATGTTAAACGCTAGCTAAAACACACACACGCAATACTAACACAAACGTGTGGTGTGTGTCATTCATCTGTAACACATCATGGCTTTTTAATCTAACGGGGTTTATTTGTTTTGGCAGTAAATGTCTCTGTACAATTATGATTAATATTCTCTCTTCATAAGAACAGTGCAGGCGTTTCAAATCTAATTATTTAAAGATTGTGTAAATTCTTTCTATTAAAAAGCTTTAGGATCTAATTATCCTCCTGTCAGGAAGCAGAAGATTAACTACACGATCACCTGAATTACCATTAGATTCATTTAAACACACAAGAACGTCTGATTCCAAAAACTATTTACACACAACAGAAGTGTCGGTTAGCCTTCATTAGAGTCACATGATCTGATGACGATGACGTCATTGGAGGATTGAGACGTTTGTGTGACATGGCGGGAGTTTGTTATATAAGCGCATGAGTATATATGAAGTTTTCATGTATAAAATGCAATAAATATACCATCAAATATTAAAGATAGTTTTTAAATCATTCTCAATACATTTCACGGGTAGCCCTCCAAAATCCTCACAGGCGGGATTGACTGTCCGTGTGGGAGGGGTTAAGCATGTGGGAGGAGTTTGGATTCAGAGCAATTAGTGATGGGAAGTTCGGATCATTTTATTGACTCGGACCTTTGAGTCTCGTTCAGCAAAATGTACGAATCTTTTGTCGAGTCATATCGTTCCTTTCGTTCAGTTTAGCAAAGTATAATTAAAATGTTACATGTCACTTTCCTAACAAATCTACTACTTATGCAAAGGTTGATCTCATTAAAACCAATACAAAACTATAATGCTATAATAAACAGAAAAGATTAATTACTTGTTTACTTTGGTATTTCGTCTATGATTAGCTCACCTCACCTCTTATCTTGATTCATTTATCATTTCACTGTCTTTGTCTATCAATTAACAAACACTAGGGCTAGGCTATGCACCCGTTTCTTATGAAGGTTGTTTCCATTCCATTCCATTTTCTACCGCTTATCCGAACTACCTCGGGTCACGGGGAGCCTGTGTCTATCTCAGGAGTCATCGGGCATCAAGGCAGGATACACCCTGGATGGAGTGCCAACCCATCGCAGGGCACACACACTCACTCATTCACTCACACACTCACACCCTACGGACAATTTTTTCCAGAGATGCCAATCAACCTACCATGCATGTCTTTGGACCAGGGGAGGAAACCGGAGTACCCGGAGGAAACCCCCGAGGCACGGGGAGAACATGCAAACTCCACACACACACAAGTCGGAAGCCGGAATCGAACCCCCAACCCTGGAGGTGTGAGGCGAACGTGCTAACCACTAAGCCACCGTGCCCCCATTGAAGGTTGTAAATTAGCTAATTTATGTGTCCAAAGCTTTCACGTCACATTACAAAAGACCGAACGACTCGAACCCGAAGACTCGAGAGGTGAACTAAT
Organism: Triplophysa dalaica; assembly: GCF_015846415.1. Lineage (NCBI taxonomy): Eukaryota > Metazoa > Chordata > Actinopteri > Cypriniformes > Nemacheilidae > Triplophysa > Triplophysa dalaica. The sequence continues at coordinate 23,322,913 of NC_079550.1, read as the reverse complement.
CAATTCTCTTTCTGGCTCTGATTGCATTTGTTAAACGTCCGGAGCATGTTGCGCAATGCGCATGCGCGACTGAACGAATCACTTCCCATGACAACTCGTTCTTCCCGAGTCACATTTAAGATTCGTTCAAAATGAACGAATCATTCACGAACGACCCATCACTAGGAGCAATGTGACCGCCGTGATCATCTTCAAACACAACGACGGACGTCAGACTCACAATGAGAACAAGTGATAGAAACACACATTCATGTTCTTTCTTGAGGTATCAGCAGCGTGAAGCTAATACTGTTAGCAACATTCAGAACTACAGATTTAACATTTGGTCATATAACAAAACATATCAATAATTATAATAATAATAAACAGACGCGTGTTTAGTGTTTTTGGCAACTGCGTTTAAATGATGTGAAGTGATGTTCTGGGCTCGGCTTGTTGAACACGTGTTGGAGCAGACTCAAGTTTTATGGGACAACGCAATGACATCAAGAGCTATTTTCTACATTTCTAGACGATTGCCGGTTGGGTTCGACAGGTTTATTACACACACACACATGCTGTCAGGTGTGAAACATCCAGAAGAGACAGACGCTCAGTCAGACACTGTGTGGCACAGGAACAATATTCAGTTGATAAAAACAGCACCTTCAGCCCTATGTCATATGTTGTCCTGATAATACATCAGTCGTCCTGCTGGGTAACGGTGAGCGAGGATGGACGGAGGGATGGAAACAGTCTGAGACGATCCACCGTGTGGCGCTGAACATTAACACTTCAAAAGTGCAAAGAGCACAGACAGGAGGAGGAGCCCCAATGATTGACACATGCAGTCGGATCCGTTGATGTCCCGCCCGGTGCCAGGTTCTGTGATGGAGAGAGACAGACACGTTAGAACAGACAGACGCTCTTCTGTGGGTCAAAGGTGACATATGGAGGCTGAACTGTGAACTGCACTTGTGCTTCATGTGGTTCTGTCTTCCTCTGACAAGTTTTACTACAAATCACACTGGCATGAAAAAGTTTTGTGGACTACATGTAAACATCTTTTATGTCAAATATCTAACCCAGGACAGTACAAATTAAAAAATAACAAGCGTTTTGTGTGCTCTCTCTTATTTTGTTAAAATGATTCACATTTTCACAGACTCTGTAAAGGGTTTCCAACGGTATTCCATACAGCAACAAAAAAACACTACACTATAATTACAGCAATTTTTATATTTTTATGGGTTTGGTTTCTGATCAAAACAAATCTATGATTTCTTGGATCATGACCAGTGTTGCCAAGTAATTAGTTACTGTAATGTAATGACTTTTCCCTTGAAAAGGTAAAGTAAGAGATAATTCTTGTTTCAATTACAGTTACTTCTGATGTAATTCAATAAATAATGTAGGGGTGTGACAATATATCAATATGGCGATGTATCGTCGTCCTTCTCCGTGCAATACGAGAATCCATACGCTGCGCCAAATACCAATCTTTTAATTCATTAATAAAACAAGACGCTCTGAATATATTTCCAAGCGTTATTACATCATGGATTCACTGGGTGGAGCTAAACATGCAAACAAGGGAAACATGAGCAAACTGAGAAACAGTTTAGGCTTGCGTGTAAAATAATATATTATCCATGCGTACTTGTAAACGAACGTTAATATGCTTAGATTCAATAGAAGGTGCTGCACTTAAATGTTTTAAAGGTTTCTTTTATTTAAGCGGGTTAACACTAAGATGTTCACAGCTTTAAATAAGTGTCTGTTTGTTTAATTTAGAAATTTGCCAGTATAAACATTTTTAAATGTGTTAAATGTGTCAGTCTACAAAGATAAGCTTTTAATTTGAGCATAAAATGTTTAATTTACTTGAAACGTTACTCATGTTGGTAATATATTAATTTACCTTCTGAAAAAGTTTAGTGGACTTGAATAAAGAGACAAATGTTGCACTAAATCTTTTCATGGGCATTTTGTTTTCATAGCTAGACAGATACTGTGATGTATCGTCATAGAACCGCCAATAAATACATCGACTACAGTAGCATCAGCACATCGTGATATTATCGCTAATATATGTGTATGTCACAAAATTCAAAGTCTAACTTTAAAATCTGTGCTTTAATGTCTCCTCACATTTCTATACTTTAGTCAGTTAATAATATTACTTTATGTAGTTTAATATTATTTATTTGAATGAATTGTTTCATGTTTATCCTTGAATCACAGAACTCATCAAGGTTGATATAGAAAGTAATGAGTAATAAGTCATAAAATACTTTCTGGAGAGAGTCATCTGTACACTAATCTAATTACACTATTGAATATGTCATTAGTAACTAGTAATGGATTACTTTTTCAGAGTAACTTACACAATAATGTCAGTGAGATGTTCAATGAAAAATTCAAAATTTTGAAAACATTTCCGCCCCTCAAATGCTTAACTACACGCACGCAAACACACACACGCGCACGCACGCACCCACACACGCATGCGCACACACGCACACAAACACACTTATGCTTTATTATCTCCGTGGGGACAGTCCATAGGCGTAATGTTTTTTATACTGTACAACTATATATTTTATCCCCTAAACTTTTCAAATTTATTTATTTAAAAAAATGATAGTTCTGTACAATTTATAAGCTTTTGTGCCCGTGAGGCCCTCAGTTTTTGTCCCCATGAGTGGGTGTGTTTTCAGGTTGGGGTCCCCACCGGGATACAAAGGTATGTCCACACACACACACACACAGACAGAAGGTTGTGAGTTGTGTTTCTTACTGTAGAGGAACACGCTTGCGTTGTGGATGCCCAGTCTGTTTGTAGCGACACACGTGTAATTTCCATAATCATCTTCAGTGACGTTTGCGACGACCAGCAGTGTTCGAGATCCCGTGATCTGAATGTTAACACTCTGAGAACTCGACAATCTGATGAATGAGCAGAAGAAAACATTTCATTCAAAGAATTCACTCACCCTAATGGCATTTCAGACCTGTAGAAATGTATTTGTTCTGATGAACACAGAGAAAGATACTTGAAAAATGTGATCAATTTTTACTTCTAGGACTCCACTACTATAGTAGGAAAAAATGATTATATATTTATGTTCAAGATATTTTGAAGGATTTAGGAACACAAACTGTTCTTGGGAACCTTTGACAAGCATTTAACCCTTCCTACTATGGTCTTGGATGATGTCCCAGAAGTGAAAATTGCAAACATTCTTCCAAATATCATTCTCTGTGTTGATCAAAACAAAGTCATTTATACAGGTATGAAATGACATGAGGGTGAGTAAATGATGACAGATTTTCCATTTTTGGGTGAACTGTCCCTTTAAATGTTACATTGCATTGACTTTGAGTATCTGATCTTTAAGAAAAAGATGATAAGAATGAAGAGTGAACCTGCGGTCGTCTCTGAACCACTCAAATTCCGGCTGCGGGACGGCCGACGCCTCACAGTGCAGAATCCCAGCGTGTCCCACAGGAGTCACTGAACTCCGCACGGCTTTTATATACGGAGGATCTGACAGACGCACCAGATGACACACACACAACACACTTTCTTATTGAAACAAGCATCGGTCAATACTGAAGACACTCTTCTCAACTCTTCACACGCTCTTCATCGGCCAAACACTTGTCACGTCTCAAAACAAACTTCAGCGGAACACAATTCTGAACAAAAACGCTGTCACTCGTGACACTTTAAATAAGTGTCATCATCAATCAACTTCTGTCATGTTTCACACAAGTCTGTCTGCGGTTACAGAATAAAGAAAGAGTAAAACAGGACATCAGGGTGAAATCACAATGAAGTGGTATGTTCATTTCCAAGATTCTCTAGATTAAAAAATGATTTTGTTCTGAATGTGTTTTCATCCATTTGATGAATCTGCTGAGAGGTTAGCCTGTTGTGAAGTAGAAATGAGTGTTGATGGATTGGTTATTGAAAACATGTTGTGAGAAATGATCCACAGTTTGGTCCACGCAGACTTGTGTTGTGCAGAGAATGTGACTTCAGTATTGACGGATGACATCAGCATCACATATATATTCAGAATAAACACACAATCTACTCACAGTTGACAATCACGTTGACGTATTTGACATCGGGTGTGGAAACATCATTACTGGCTTTACACTCGTAACGTCCGGCCTGAGACCTCACCATGCCTGAAATCTCCAGATATTCCCCGACGTCCAGAGCCTCGGCTGACACACACACACATCACAAGACATTTATCATACACAAATAACAACACTCACAGTGCTGCAATGGCAACAATCGTCATCATCATCATTGTGAAATACAGTGTGTAATGTGTTTGTTGTCCAGCAGAGGGCGCACACAAGCTTGTGATCTCACACAGATGCACAAAATAATATTAAACACTAGGGATGTAAAAATATCACAATCTCACTGTACCATAATACCTTGGTATAAAGCCCACGTACTACACTATTTTAAATGACAAATGATGACTTATCTATTTATTTATCAGATATTATTTATTAGAATGATCTTGCTAGTTCTATAAACACTATGCACTGTGCTGTGTTTTAACTTTTTGTGTTTTTCTGTTTCGCTCATGTAAAGCTGTTTTTCCGGAGCATGAAAAGCGTTATATAAATAAATTGAATTGAATGACTAGGAAATGTCATCGTAACTGTTGCTCAGCGCTGTGAGTATGAAATGAGTCAAATCACTTTCATCAAATAAAATCACTGCACCTGATGGACCTTGACAGAGGTAACATTGATTATTATTTCTAACATTCTCTATGTATCGTTTCATAAAGTCATGTGACCACCATAATATTGACACAATGTTGCTATAGATATAATAACACAATATCCATAATATTGTAACATCTCTGTCAGTTTATACAAAGAATAACAGAGCAAAGTACAACTCATTAACTCAACATCTCTAAACTTGTACAGATGTGTGCACACTTTATTCCTCCACTAAGAACACCGATTAACAGTCAGGCTCTATTTGCTCTAAAACACATGTAAGAAACCTAGGAGTGATTTTTGATACTGAATTAAAGTTTGATAAGCAAATCAAAACAGTTTTTATCATCTTAGATCTATTGCGAGGTTGAAAACCTTTTCAACGTTTGAGGATTTGGAGACTGTGATTCATGCTTTCGTCACTTCTAGGATACATAGACTAGTGTAACTCACTGTATTTAGGTGTGTGTAAATCTTCTTTATCATGTTTGCAACAGGTTCAAAATGCCGCAGCCAGGTTCCTTAAAGTGGGACCAGATTTCACCGATTCTTGCACCATTACACTGGTTGCCAGTCTAACTGAAGTTATTAATATTCCTTTATAGGGGACGACATGGTCAACGTCCTGAATATATTACAGATCTCCTTTCCCTTAGGAAATGGCCTAGTGTTCTCTCTGTGCCTCGATCACGTCTGAAACTCAAAGGAGATTGTGCTTTTTCGATTGCCGCCCCCTATTGTGGAATGACCTACCCGCTTATATCAGGCTGTCTCCGGATATTGGCATTTTAAATCTCATCTTCAAACTTACTTTTTCACTTTATATTTTTAATCTTTTACCATTGTATTTGTCCTGTTTTTCATTTTCTGTATTGCTGTGTCATTTTGTCTGTGAACTGATGTTTTGTTGTACAGCACTTTGGTCAGCTGGCGCTGTTTTAAACATGCTATAGAAATACATTTTGCCTTGCACACGCGCAAACACACACACACACATACACACGCATACACACGCACGCACGTGCACACACACACACACACACACACACACACACACACACTTATGGTGAGTCTGATCTGGTCAGCTCTTTCTTTAGAAGGTTGAAGACGTTTCGGGGCTCATTTTATTGCTAATGTTTAATTCACAAGCATCATTTACAGCACAATGTGTTTACTCCGTGAATATTAATTTATGTAAAACACTGAAACTGGCAAACTTCAGCAAAACTGAGAGATAAAACACATCAAATTAATACACTTCAGACACACTTACACACACACACACACACACTGACAATCGCACGCACACACACACACACACTGAAGGTCAGTGATTACTCATGCGAGCTGATCTCTATAAATGTTTCTGGTGTTAAATAAGCGTGTAATGAGCTCTTAATGAAATATCTGATGGTTTTATCAGCAGAAGAATGAAAATTAACATCAGGTGATGAATGTTTGACACGCTGCTGATTCACACAGCCAATCAAACGGCTGCTCTGTGATGTCACTGCACTGTTAACATTCTGTCCTCAAAGGTTTGCCTGTAGTGACTGCTACACAAACACTATGATGTCATACGTGACTACTTAATCATTTTGATGTCTTTTATATCATTAAGTAATGATGAGTTTTGTCTTACAGTGTGCGGTGAGGATTACATCATCACAACATCACAACGCTTCTCATTTTCATCAACTGTAAGTGACTCTGGATCAAATCTGTGATGTAGACTGTCATCTAAAACTTGATGTAATTATCATTATTATTTTACTTCAAAGAAATACATTTAAAACAATAATAATCGTTCATCTTTAATCTTATTCATGTAAATATGGAGCCGTGCTGTCTCAAGCATGGTGACGGTGTGAGAGTAAAGGGAAATTAAGTGATATCATCAAACATTTGAGACATGTGTTCACGTGTTATCATATTTATCAACTAACCCATCTGCACAGAAAAGCACTTCACATAGAAGTCTGAGACTGAGACGTCACCAGTGACCAGTGATGCTGAGGGTCAGACGCTGTTTCATCATGTCTCCTCATGTCTGCACTACCTGCTTATGCCACAATAGATTTTCATTTGGCTGTTTCTAGTGCGTTATTTTACTGTCACTTCTGTTTGAGACCTGACACATGACCAGTCACATGACTCAAACGACATCAGCTTATTAAGCAGAAAGACATGCTGTAATGATTCACGATTCTGATCTCACGAAGCCATTTACTCACGATTTATTTTTACAAAATGAGTTGAAACAAATTAGAAATGAACAACTATCCTAAATATTATTTCTTAAACGCTTCACGTTTCTTTCTATAATAAAATGATGTTTCATTTCAAATAACAAAACTAAACTGCAATTTTAAAACAACTAAATAATATAAAAAGTCTCTTTAATATAAACAAACTAATACTGTCTGCGCTTTGCTTGGATTTTTTACAGTTAAGAGATATCATTATGTGCACGTTTATGTTAGCAGTGAACACGGCGGCCCCTGCTGTTTTAAAACATGTATTGCGATTCAGTTCACAGCTCAACCGATTTGAATCCTCACCCATTATAATCGATATCCAACCGGCTCATTATTATATCCCTATAGTTCAGTCTCCTCACATGAATCTCACACGGACGCACAGACAGACATACACACACGCACTCACACACACACACACACACACACACACACACACAGACACACACACACACACTTTCACATCTGACAGAAAGAGAACATCCAGCAGCAGTATTCAGGTCAGGCGGACGCTCACACACGCTGTACAAACTCATCAGACGTCAAACAGAATGAGGACAGACTGATGATGTGAGCTGATAAATCCTTAAGAAACCAGACCCACACTATCAGCACATCATCTGATATGAAGGTTTGAAACAAATCACCGTGAGCAGGTTGAAAATCGATTATAATTTGTGACGATTCAAGTCAGTCGAGAGGTTATAAAAATCGCAGTAAATGTTTTAAACAGCAGGGGCCGCTGTTTCCTGCAAACAAAGTGCTGCGATCAAGTATAGCGTCAGTTCTGACTGGTCACGTGAGTCAAGAATACATCAGCCAATCACATCAGGTGCAGCTTATCAACCTTAACCTATAGTCACACAACACACACTAGACTGAGTCCTGTTTAAGTGTCTGTGCTTCTTATCAGCTGCCTAATCCTGAAGCACTCAAACCCACCTCCATCCCCATGCCCATCTCCATCCCAACCTCCATCTCCATACCAACCTCCATCTTCACCTCCATCTCCATCCCAACCTCCATCTCCACCTCCATCTCCATCTCCATCCCAACCTCCATCTCCATCCCAACCTCCATCTCCATCCCCATCTCCATCCCAACCTCCATCTCCATCTCCATCTCCACCTCCACCTCCATCCCAACTTCCATCTCCACCTCCATCTCCATCCCAGAACGAAAAATGGCGCTGGAAACATCCCGGGCTTAAGCTCACAAAGCTGCGGTAAGTGTTCGACGTGATTGTAATACTCCTATCACTTCTACTCCGTGTGTTTCTATGCACAGAGCCCAGGCTTCAAGAGCACGACGAGCCGAAATGAACTTCACTCCTGCACACACAAACACGGCGAGAGGCGAAATCCAGGACCGGAGCGATGACCTCTCCCCCACTGCCGCCACCGGTCTTCGAGATTTCTACGAGAAATCGCTATGCTGCCCTCTGCGAGATGAAATCCAATGCTGTGGTCATCGGAGACTCAATCGTCCGGAACGTACGCGTCTCCTTCAATGAAGGTAAGGTGCGTACTCACTGTTTTCCTGGCGCCCGTGTTCTCGATGTCTCTGCGCAAGTAACTACGATTCTGAAGGAGGATGCAAGTGTGGGAGCTGTAGTTCTGCACGCGGGGGTCAATGATGTGAGAATGCGGCAGTCGGAGATCCTGAAGAGGGACTTCAGGAGTCTGGTCGACACTGTTCGCAACGCATCGCCCACGGCCAGGACCATCGTATCAGGGCTGCTTCCTACTTACCGACGAGGGAACGAAAAGTTCAGTAGACTATTTACGCTTAATAATTGGTTAAAGTCATGGTGTATTGAACAGAAGCTGCTCTTTGTAAATTATTTTGATCTGTTTTGGGAGCGACCAAGGCTCTTCCGCCCCGACGGGGTGCATCCCAGCAGCATTGGAGCGGAAATTCTGTCTGACAACATCTCAAAGACGCTATGCACCATTTGACTAGTAAGTACAAATTTTAACCATAGTCTGTGTTCTTCTCACCCAACTTTTAAGAATGTTACTGCTTTCAAATGCATAGAGACTGTGTCTGTCCCCCGAATAATACAACCAAATAATAATTTATTTAAAAGTCTGAGAAAAAATCTTATCATGATTAAACCAAAAGACAATATATTTAATGAGCGAAACCAACGCCTAAAGTTTGGGCTACTTGATATTAGATCACTAAATCCAAAAGCAGTTATTGTAAATGAAATGATCACAGACAACAGTTTTGATATACTTTGCCTCACTGAAACCTGGCTTAAGCCAAATGATTACTTCGGTCTAAATGAGTCTACTCCACAAAGCTACGGTTATATTCATGAGCCACGTCCGGTTGGTCGAGGTGGTGGTGTCGCAACAATCTTTAGAGACTTTCTTACCGTTACTCTGAGTACAATGCATACATTTAAATCATTTGAAATGCTTGCGTTAAACATATCAGTTCCAAAAAAAGTAAAAAATCATTGGTCTCTCTTACATTGGTTACTGTGTATAGACCCCCTGGGCCTTACACTAATTGTCTGATAGAGTTCGCAGACTTCTTATCGGATCTATTGGTCAACGTCGATAAAGTACTGATTGTTGGAGATTTTAATATCCACGTAGATATTGCTAACATTCCATTAGCAGTGGCGTTTAAAGAACTACTAGACTCTTGTGGTGTAACACAATACATCAATAGACCTACTCATCACCTTAATCATACCCTAGACTTGATTATATCTCACGGAGCCGATCTAACCAATATCGATGTTATACCTCAAAGTGACGATGTTTCCGATCACCATCTTATAACATGTACACTGCGCACTGCAGAAATCAGTTGTATATCTCGTTATCGACAGGGTAGAACAATCACCTCAACTACTAAAGATAGTTTCGTAAAGAACCTGCCAGATCTGACTCCTCTAATTACATTTCCAACTAATATAGAATCGCTCGACGACATGACCAGCAACATGGGCACTATTTTCTCTAATGCATTAGAAGCGGTCGCACCTATGAAGTCAAAAAAGATTAATGAAAAGATCATAGCACCATGGTATAGTAACACCACTCGCGCCCTAAAAAGAGAAACGCGTAAACTGGATGAAAATGGAAACAAACCCAATTAGAGGTCTTAAAAATTGCATGGAAAGAGAGTGCAAGCTGTTACAAAAGTGACTAAAAGCAGCAAAAGCCGAGCACTTCCGTAACCTCATAGAAAATAACAAAAACAATCCAAGGTTTTTATTTAGTACAATTGATAAATTAACAAACAAACAGACTCCACCTGACCTGGGTATTCCGCCGCACCTTGGTAGCAATGAATTCATGAAGTTTTTTACTGAGAAAATCGAAATAATACGAGACAACATAGCTAAAACCAAACCTCCAAGTGTGTCGGAAGAATTAGTTTCAACCGTCACCCAAAAAGAAATGCTAGAGTGTTTTTCTCCTATAAATCAGGAAGATTTAATTAAAATAATTGCAACATCCAAACCGACGACATGCTTATTAGACCCCATTCCGACTACTTTATTAAAAGAGTTACTACCTGCTGTAATTGAGCCCATTTGTAACATAATCACCGCCCGGTCCTGTAGATTCATCCTCTACAATATCAGGAAAATTAGACCCTTCCTATCAGAGCATGCTACACAAATCCTTGTCCAGGCTCTTGTCCTGGCCAGACTGGACTACTGCAATGCGCTACTGGGAGGACTTCAAGCTTGCACAACCAAACCTCTACAGATGATCCAGAATGCTGCAGCAAGAGTTATCTTTAATGAACCAAAGATAGCACACGTCACTCCTCTACTCATTAAGCTACATTGGCTCCCTATAGTCGCTCGCATCAAATTCAAGACTCTGCTCCTGGCCTACAAGACCACTACTGGTTCGGCACCACCTTATCTTAAATCGCAAATGCAGACATATGTACCCGCCAGATCCATACGCTCTGCAAAAGAACAACGTCTTGTGGTGCCATCCCATAAAGGTAAAATGTGGAAGGATCTGCCCACTGCTACAAGATCTGCAGATTCTGTAGCCATCTTTAAGAAACGCCTGAAAACACATCTCTTCCACCAACATCTGACTGATCTGTTCTGACTCTTTTCTTCTCTACTCTTTTCTTCTCTACTCTAAAAAAAAAAATATGTATGAATGAATGGTTCCGTATACTGTGTTAGGCTATATGAGACCAGTCTTCTTTTTGATTGCACTTATGCTTTTGTTGTACTTATGCTGTCCTAATTGCTTCCATTATCTACCCCACTTGTAAGTCGCTTTGGATAAAAGCGTCTGCTAAATGACTAAATGTAAATGTAAATGTAAATGTATTCAACTCGTCAATTAACCTAGGACATGTCCCAGGGCCCTTTAAGCTAGCTGTAATCAAGCCTCTCATCAAAAAAACAAACTTAGACCCCAATGAACTTGTAAGCTATAGACCAATTTCAAATCTACCGTACTTGTCTAAAATACTAGAAAAAGTAGTGTCAACTCAACTGTGTACCTTCCTACAAAATAATGACATGAACGAAAAGTTTCAGTCTGGCTTTAGACCGCATCACAGCACTGAAACTGTGCTCGTTAGAATTACAAATGACCTCCTTATTGCATCAGATAAAGGTAACATCTCAATATTAGTCCTGCTTGTCCTTAGTGCTGCTTTCCATACTGTAGACCATAAAATACTATTAGATCGTTTACACAATTATATCGGTATTCAGGGACAGGCACTGCAATGGTTCAGATCTTACTTAACAGACCGATATCAATACGTCCATTTAAATGGGAAATCGTCAAATCTTACGCAAGTAAATTATGGATTACCTCAGGGATCGGTTTTAGGACCCTTGCTTTTCTCCATATACATGCTGCCCCTCGGCAACATTATTAGAAAACATGGAATTAGCTTCCACTGTTATGCAGATGATACTCAGCTATATATCTCATTAAGACCAGATGATTCCTTTTAGCTATCCAAACTGGCAGAGTGCATCGAGGACATAAAACATTGGATGACTAGTAATTTCCTCCTTTTAAACTCTAGCAAAACAGAAATATTACTTATAGCACCAAAATCAAGTAAACAGAATATCTCCGATTACAGCCTGCAAATTGAAAGCTGCACTGTTACTCCAACAAATACAGTTAAAGACCTAGGCGTTATATTAGACGGCAACCTGTCATTTAAAAATCACATCTCAAATATAACAAAAACAGCCTTCTTCCACCTTAGAAATATGCCAAATAACGAAATATTTTATGTGTTGCAGACGCAGAAAAGCTTATTCATGCATTTGTGACCTCAAGACTTGACTATTGTAATGCTCTACTTAGTGTTTGTCCTGTATCATCGATAAACAAACTACAGTTAGTCCAGAATGCAGCTGCCAGAGTTCTTACTAGGTCAAGAAAATACGATCACATAACCCCAGTTTTATCATCGCTTCACTGGCTACCCATTAAGTATCGTATTGATTTTAAAATTATTTTAATTACTTACAAAGCCCTGAACGGTTTAGCACCTACTTACTTAACCAAGCTTTTATCACATTACAACCCATCACGCTCTCTAAGATCTCAAAACTTAGGACTTTTGATAACACCTAGAATAACAAAATCCACCAAAGGTGGACGAGCTTTCTCATACGTAGCACCTAAACTCTGGAATAGCCTTCCTGATACTATTCGAGGGTCAGACACACTCTCCCAATTTAAATCTAGATTAAAGACACATCTTTTCAGCCAAGCTTTCACTTAATGCATAGTTAATGAACAGCAGCTACGCTAATTATTTTCTTTATTCTCTTTCCGCCTCTGCATCCCGAGGTAGGAAGAAGTTCCACCATGTCCAGACGACCGACAGATGCCCATCCCCAATTTGAGATGACGCCAGCTACAACTGCAGACTGACTGACCATCCCAGCTCCATCTAAGGCAATTCCACCACCAGCCAAGATAAATATGACCATTGGACCATCCCAGCTTAGACCACTACATCCCCAACCAAGAGCAAAGACGGACTATTTGCCTAATAATGCTGAAGTTACAATATTTGGTGTTAAATGCTAAACTTAAATCACATGTCAGCAGTTTGAGTGCTGCTATGACACGTCAGAGGGGATCTGGCCCTCCCGATTGAGCTTGTTTTCTCCCGAGGTTTTTTTCTCCATTAATCAATCTTTGGAGTTTGGGTTCCTCGCCACAGCAGGGCAGTGTTGGGCTGCTCACTGGGAGACTGCATTCATTCATTTATTTATTTATTTAGAAATTAGATATTATTTATAAGAATGACCTTACTCGTTGTATAAACACCATGCACTGTGCTGTGTTTTAACTTTTCTGTTTTCCCTAACCCTAATCTCCATCTCCATCTCCACCTCCATCCTCACCTCCATCCCCACCACCATCCCCACCTCCATCTCCATCTCCACCTCCATCTCCACCTCCGTCCCCACCTCAATCCCCACCTCCAGAACAGAACAGTGTTGTTATGTTGTATTCTCCACAAGTTTGACTGTTGTTGTGTGGTTTCTAGAGTGGTCTTCATAACAAACAGCATCTATAGGAATGAACACCTCTGGATGTTTATGTCTCTCACCTGATGGGTTGAGAAGTCTCCAGGTGATGGCTGGATCCGGCCTCCCATTAGCTAAACACGTCAGGGTCACATTACTGCCCTCGTTCACAGTGATGTCCTCCGAAACTTTATAAATGTTTGCAGGGACTGAGAGAAAGAAATAAACACAAGATCATTCAAAACACATCTGAACATCACACACACACACACACACACACACACACACACACACTAATGTTATAGGTGTTTCATCTCAAACGGTGTGAAGTTTAATCTCCCCATAAACTCACACATAAACCTTCGACTTCACATTTATAAGAAGTGAAATAAATAAATACTGCCCACATTTATAACACACACACGCGTACGCACACCATCAATCACAAAGACAAACTTATCGTTTATACACACACATGATGAACGGTCACATCTTTACACTGATTCATCAAGTGAATGTGAGATTTAATGAAGCTCTTTGTCATTCTTGAGATTCACTCTGAACAAACACACACACACACACACTTGCATGCACACTCACACACACACACACACACACACAAACAAACGTTCGCACTCGCAAGCACACTTTTGTATGTTTGTGTGTGCATATGTGTGTGTGTAGTTCTGTCTATGCTGGAGTGATTCACTTCACCACACTAGGTGGCAGAGTTTTGATTCTCTATCTCTGTTGGCTCTCTTTAACCAATCATTCTTGCATTTTAACCCCGCCCTCTCTCTCTCTGTCTCTCTCTCTCTCTGTCTCTCTCTCTCTGTCTCTTTCTCTCTCCCTGTCTCTCTCTCTGTCTCTCTCTTTCTCTCTCTCTCTCTCTGTCTCTCTCTCTCTCTCTGTCTCTCTCTCTCTCTCTCTCTCTCTGTCTCTCTCTCTCTCTGTCTCTCTCTCTCTCCCTGTCTCTCTCTCTGTCTCTCTCTCTCTCTCTCTCTCTCTCTCTCTGTCTCTCTCTCTCTCTGTCTCTCTCTCTGTCTCTCTCTTTCTCTTTCAAGATTCAAGATTCAAGATTCAAAGGAGCTTTATTGGCATGATAAAAGAAAATTTACATTGCCAAAGCACAAGATTAAATATAAACATGCAGAAATACAGATTAAGATAAAAAATAAGATAGAATAAAATTAAAAGTCCATAAGTAAAAATCTATATGTACAGTTGTGTTCAAAATTATTCAACCCCCAATGCTGTAAATTGTTTTAGGGAATTTAGTGTACATTTGTAATTTTATTCAGAATGAAATCCTACAAAGACTTCTTAAAGAACCATATGCAACTAAAATGACAACAATTAGTTTTGTAATACAGTAGTAAATGTTTCTTTTGTGAATTCTTCATTGACATAATTATTCAACCCCTTAAAGAAGAACAGAGGTTCAATGAAGTGTTTTAAATCAGGTATTGAAAACACCTGTGGATATCAGGGAGCAGCAATAAAGCCTAATAAGCACCAATTAGGCAGCTTTAAAATGACTGTGATACTCAGCTCCTTCTAGACATTTACTGGTGTGGTTACAAACATGGTGAGGTCAAGAGAATGGTCCAGGAAGACAAGAGAACAGGTGATTACTCTTCACAGGAAGGGCAATGGCTATAAGAAGATTGCAAAGATGTTAAACATACCAAGAGACACCATAGGAAGCATCATTCGCAAATTCAAGGCAAAGGGCACTGTTGAAACGCTACCTGGTCGTGGCAGAAAGAAGATGCTGACTTCGACTGCTGTGCGCTACCTGAAGCGTAGAGTGAAGAAAAGTCCCTGTGTGACTGCTGAGGAACTGAGAAAAGATTTGTCAGATGTGGGTACTGAAGTTTCTGCTCAGACAATACGGCGCACCCTGCGTAATGAAGGCCTCCATGCCAAAACTCCCAGGCGCACCCCCTTGCTGTCCCCAAAGAATAAGAAGAGTCGACTGCAGTATGCCAAAAGTCATGTGGACAAACCACAGAAGTTTTGGGATAGTGTTCTGTGGACTGATGGAACAAAATTAGAACTGTTTGGGCCCATGGATCAACGCTATGTTTGGGGGAGGAAGAACAAGGCCTATGAAGAAAAGAACACCTTGCCTACTGTGAAGCATGGCGGGGGGTCAATCATGCTTTGGGGCTGTTTTGCTTCTGCACGTACTGGGAAGCTTCAGCGTGTGCAAGGTACCATGAATTCTCTTCAGTACCAGGAGATATTGGATGACAATGTGATGCAGTCCGTCACAAACCTGAGGCTTGGAAGACCTTGGACCTTTCAACAGGACAATGATCCCAAGCATACCTCAAAGTCCACTAGAGCATGGTTGCAGATTAAAGGCTGGAACATTTTGAAGTGGCCATCGCAGTCACCAGACTTAAATCCGATTGAGCACCTCTGGTGGGACTTAAAGAAAGCAGTTGCAGTGCGCAAGCCTAAGAATGTGACTGAACTGGAGGCTTTTGCCCATGATGAATGGGCGAAGATACCCATAGATCGCTGCAAGACACTTGTGTCAAGCTATGCTTCACGTTTAAAAGCTGTTATAACTGTAAAAGGATGTTGTACTAAGTACTAAGATTGAATGTCACTTGGGGGTTGAATAAAACTGATAATGATGTGAGCTCAGAAAAGACATTTGTGGTTATTTCATTATAAATGTTATGTTATATTTGTCTGACCTACACATGCCTCTTTGATTTACTTGTAAGCAGGATGACTGAATGATCATAATCAATGTCAAACCGACCAAAACTATAAATTTCAGTGGGGGTTGAATAATTTTGAACACAACTGTATACATTTCAATATAAACAGAAAAAGAGTTTTAAAGTTCTCAATGAGGGTGATAGTGTCAGTTTGTGTGTGTTGTCCTAAATCCTGTGTTGTGTTGTGTTGTGCTGGTTGTTCTTTGGTCGTGGCAGGACTTGACATATCTTGCAGCCAGGTTTGAGCTTCTTGACTTTTCTCCCAGTATGTATGAGATCTTGTCCTTTTGTTGAAACTGGTCAAAGTCTTTGTGTAAGTTTGTAAACTGGGGGAAGAATGTTTCTCTGATGTGTGTGTAGTTGGGACAGGAGAGGAGAAAGTGCAGCTCTGTTTCCACTTGATTGTGTGTGCAGTGTGGACACAGTCGCTCTTCTCTCGGTGTCCATGTGTGTCTGTGTCTGCCCGTCTCTACAGTGAGCTGGTGATCACTGAGTCTGTACATGCTCAACACTTTTCTTAGTTTAGGGTCTGATACGCTTGTGAGCTATTCTGACACTTTATATTCTCTCTTTAGTGACAGATAGCATTCCACTTTACTTTGCTGAGCTGTTGCTTCTGTCCAGTGTTTGACATATTTCTCTTTTTGTGTTTCCATCATTTGGTTCCTCTCTCTCTCTCTCTCTCTCTCTGTCTCTCTCTTTTTCTCTCTTTTTCTCTCTGTTCTTCCCACACTATATTCCTCTGACCCTCTCTGTGTCTCTCTAAAGGCCTGTTTATACTCGAGCCTGGCTCCGCTTCGCGAGCCTCTGCTGTCCGCGCGCGCAACTCCCCAAACGGACGAGACGTTTATACTTGACGCGTTCGCCGTTAAAATATTCTTTGAAACGACAGGGGGCGCACGAACGATATCGTTCTGTAAATCCGCAGGAATTAGAAGAAAAGTAGGAATTTTACCGGAATTACGTCAGATCATTCAGAATGGCGTCTTGCGAGCAGCTGCTCGACAAGGAAACGTAGGAGATTTTGGGTTGTTGCTACTATAAAAAAAATGCTAAAACCGAGATGGCATGTTCACCCACTGCATGCCACAAAACGTGGAGATGTAGAATACATCGCTCTTGTGAAGCAGATGCGTGTGATGGACGGGGAAATGCAATTCGAACTATTGTACATTTTATTGTAACATTTTTGTTCACTCTTTCATTTCTGTGCATAATGCAGACACATTTCTACATATTGTTGGTTAGGGACTGCTCAATGTACATTGCCATAGATTAACCTATTGGATGTCTTTGTTTTATAAAATGAGAAGATATGAGAACAGTTCAAAAGAGCAATGTTTATAAATATTGTTTTATTCTGAATACAATATAAAACAGACACACTGATGATTAAAGATGTCTCAGCCAAAATCTCTTCAAAGCTTTCATGTTGACTGCGGCGCCGCGCGAACTGTTCACTCGAGTCACAAAAAATGTCGTGCACGCCGGCACGCGAAATGACTTCGCGCGGACACAAAGCGAACTTCCGCTAACTCCGCGATGACGTCATATTCGGCGCGCGCACCCAGGCGAACTTGCGACTGCGTCGAGTATAACCAGCCCTTAACGCGCATGAAATAGAAATAGTAGTTGCAGCAGAAATGCTCTCTCTCTATGACCATTGAGAACACACACACACATACACAGACACACACAAGCATGAGATCACAGGATTCGAGCTGAACTG
This sequence comes from Triplophysa dalaica, assembly GCF_015846415.1. Classification (NCBI taxonomy): domain Eukaryota; kingdom Metazoa; phylum Chordata; class Actinopteri; order Cypriniformes; family Nemacheilidae; genus Triplophysa; species Triplophysa dalaica. The sequence goes on along the minus strand of NC_079550.1, from coordinate 23,304,931 downwards.
ATATGAATGAATGAACAGAGAAGAATAAAGCAAAATTGTGAAGATGAACGACATCGGCTCATAATTGATTTCCTCTTTTATGTTGTGCCGTGTGGCAGCGCTGTTAGTATTAATCTTAAGGGAAACTTGCACAGCCAAGTGGATCTTCTCTAATTGTATAAAGATTTATGATTTTGCAAAGACAAAACTGCACAATACAACACACAAGACTAATGAACATGTTTCTGCTTACAAAACAAGAACGGGCATTTCTCTCCTCCCGTGAGACGCCGGCAGAAATCTCATCTCTGCTTTGACAAAACATCAACTTTCGCCCACACAGACGCCAGCGACAACCCACCACAACCTTCAAAACACAAAACCTCTGATCTACACACACACAACACACACATGCTTGGTGTTTATAGGAAGTCTGTACTAATGTAGTGTACCACAGTGTTGTGATGACCTCACTCGCTCACGTGCGTCATACATGTGTCAGCCGTTGTGTGTCTTTATTCTCCAGTACTGAACTACAGCTGTCCCGCCCACATCTGAACGCCATTCAATCAAAGCTTACCTTGGACGATGAGATAGACCTGTGATGTTTTGGGCTCTTGTTTGGTTTGGATGGAGCAGGTGTAGGGTCCCTCGTCAAACACGTCCACCTTCTGTATCCTCAGACTGTACTCCAACTGACCCTGAGTCACCAGCTCCACCCGAGGGTCCAGAGACCACTTGTCCTCTCCAGCGAAGATGATGTTTGAGCGGTTTAACCACGCCACCTTAGACACCTTATCATCCACATAACACCTGTCAGAGAACATCAGAGCTTATTCTCAGGTTTACATGAAACAACATTTTATTATTTTACTGGCAGTGTCAACACGAGTCATGTCAGAAAAGATGATTGAGACGATCATTGAACACTCCTGATGAACTCTTATTCATGTCAACAAACCACAGACACACACGATGACCTCACTGCTGTGTTTCCTCTTTGTGGACGGGTAGCGTGACATCATCACACCAGGCATTCAGTGAAAGCGTGTGATCATATGAGCACGGCTGAATGATGTCATCGTTTATATGACTGATTTATCAAATGGAAACAGGCTAATGGTCCGTCTCCATGACAACCATAAGCGCTTTAACAGCTGTAAGTCACCCATACACGGCCGATATAAAGCATCATATAGACATGTGAGTTTAATACACTCGCTAGCTCGGACAGCTTCATGAAAGTGACAGAAATATGAAGCGAGCCCTTTTTTACACACACTGTAGTATATTACACTCATTTTACTACAAGGGTGTGTGTGGTGTATTATTATGGTCTGTATTATCTACAGAAAGTTATTCTGTACCACAGTTTAAACATACAATAGCAGGGCTCTTCAAGGTCTTTGGGGGCAGGGACCCCTTAGATGAGAGAACAGGGACCCCCTTATATTTAAATAGAAACAAGTCTTATGTTCAGACCATACATTAGCACTATTACGTGATGATATGTTACACTTTTCTGTGTATTCTTTCTGTTTTTAATATATATCGCTTGATTATTTTATGGGATTTGCAGCAACAAGCTAATTTCATTTGACTGTGAGATGGACAATTAAACCTTTAGTGAACCTTAGTTTTTAGGACAAGACTGTTCAGTGGAGGTAGAGGTCGTGTCTGGATGTGAAGAGATCAGTGCAGATGGTTTGCATTCTGTTGTAAAATTCGTCGCACCATCAGTTCTACACAGTGTGGGTTTCATTGATTTTAAACACGTATGATAGTTCTGTCAGAGTTTACAGTGCAGAAGCGGTGCATTTAGTAAGCAGCTAAATTAGCACTTTACAGCTTTAACAGATTAGAACAGAAGTTCAGAAACATGAGAATGTTTCATGCATACTTTTATCAGAAGCGAGACAGAGAATGCACTGATTCTGACCCTACATTTTTTATGATGCAGATTCCATTGAAATGCGCGGGAGCTTCAATGAGTTCAAAAAGAGCCTGTGAGTAAACACTAGTTAGCGGACCCCTTGCAGTTCCACGGCGGACCCCCGGTTGAAGACCAATGTACTATAGTACTACAGTTTGCCATAAGATAAATAATACTGCGTACTACAGTGTTTTTCATGTGGGTTGTGTGCAGGTTGTATATAATAAGAATCTTGTGGCAAGTAGTTTTTATCCCTGCAAAACAACTGACATGTCATCAAATCTCTTAATAACTGAAAGAAACCCACAGCGAGTAAAGACATTTCTCAAGACCTGTGGAAAGTGTTTTTATCTGACGTGACGAGACAGACGCAGACTGATCTCAGAGCAGCAGAGCTGGACACTTTCCTTCAATTAAACACTGAGAGAGCGACAGATTCCAGCGCTGTCAGACAGCTGTCTCACTCATGTGTGTGTGTGTGTGTGTGTGTGCTGTGGGCTCGCCTGAGGGGGTGTGTGTGTGTGTCAGACACTAATGAGATCTGCTGAGGCGCTCAGACACAGACGGACAGAGAGACAGGATCAATGTTCAGTATGTGTGTATCACTGTTGAGTCTCACACATGAACGCTCTTTCTCTTTCAAATAAACCTGTGCATCACTAACTCCACACGTGACATCACAGAAAACAAACCCAACCATCTCATCTGTTAGTGTGTCTGAAGGAAATCTATATGAGTGTGTGTGTACAGTGTGTGTGTGTGAGAAAGAGAGAGAGACAGAGAGAGAGACAGAGAGATAGAGAGAGAGAGAAAGAGAGAGAGACAGAGAGAGAGAGAGAGAGAGAGAGACAGAGAGAGAGAGAGAGAGACAGAGAGAGAGAGAGAGAGAGAGACAGAGAGAGAGAGAGAGAGAGAGAGAGACAGAGAGAGAAACAGAGCTGCACTTTCTCCTCTCCTGTCCCAACTACACACACATCAGAGAAACATTCTTCCCCCAGTTTACAAACTTACACAAAGACTTTGACCAGTTTCAACAAAAGGACAAGATCTCATACATACTGGGAGAAAAGTCAAGAAGCTCAAACCTGCTGCAAGATATGTCAAGTCCTGCCACGACCAAAGAACAAGCAGCACAACACAACACAACACTGACAGGACAACACACACAAACTGACACTATCACCCTCATTGAGAACTTTAATTAAAACTCTTTTTTCTGTTTATATTGAGATGTATATATATAGATTTTTACTTATAGACTTTTAATTTTATTCTATCTTATTTTTGATCTTAATCTGTATTTCTGCATGTTTATATTTAATCTTGTGCTTTGGCAATGTACATTTTCTTTTATCATGCCAATAAAGCTCCTTTGAATCTTGAGAGAGGGGAGGTGGAAAGTATTGATTACCCATCAGGCACTTCTGCAGTTCCTCAGTATGACGCAACATGTGTTCAGTGTTTGTGTGGCTGTGCTGTGGAGACGAGCGTTCATGTGTTGTGTTGTTGTACTGCTGGAGAAGTGTCTTTAATGTTAAATGTGGTTTGTATTTGCTATAGAGAGAGAGAAGTGACGCTGTGTGTTCAATGCATCTCAATGTGGCTGTCAGGTGCAGCGTGAGAAATGCCTTTCATTTGGTCCGGGGTCTCAGCGCATCACTTTTCCTCGCACTCACGAAATGCGACGCCGCAGGTAAAATGACTTAATGTTCGGTGCAGGCATGACGGTTGTGCAGGGGCGGGCGGGTGTTGTTATAGTGAAGGTGTTATCGCTCTGAATGAATGACGGACGCCCTGCAGACCTGACGCAGAATTAACATGCCAGCGCGTCTGTAGAAAATCATTTCTGCTGAATGACAGAATAACAATGAGGAGCGCTCGCTGGGAAGGTTTACAAATCATTTCCTCTTTTCTCCAGAGAGACGCATGCAGATGATCGGGTTGTGTTGTCTGTGTCCTGACATGAGCTGACTTTAAGAGTTCACTTCAGCGAACACAGCTACACACCTCATTCTACACAAACATTTCTGTCTAAAGATGTTTTCATACAACTCCCTCTCTCATTACACAAGATTCACAGACGCACACTCCACTACAATATACCAGTACTGACCATACAAGTGATATTAATAACTGTGATTGTTGTGATATGATCAAGAACGCATCACCTCTTCATCATTCTGCTTTCAGAGGCACAGGGCCGTGTTTTAATGACGTAAGCGCATGGTCTAAAGCGCATGGCGCAGGTGGATGTTTCCGAATGCACTTATGCTCGTTTAAGGACAGGAAAACTGTCAGCGTGCCAGGCTCATGGGTTGTGCCTATTCTCTTCATGAGACATGGGTGCGTTTTGGGCTGTAAACCAAGAAGAACCCGAACTAACCCGTTCCCGTTAGAGGCAGTTGCGCTCACAGCATGGCGGATTCACTATTAACACGGCTGAACTTGCAAGAGCAAAGACTGCACTCAGACCATCTACAGGACAAGGCAGATTTTTTTATCTTTATGTACACAATTATAATCTTTTACATTGTAATGTATTTATTTGTAATATTTGACATGTTTGTGTGCTGCTGCGCTTCCCTCTGTGTGTAATAAGCAGAATGTATGAGCGCTGTGCACCACCAACAGGCGCATATTACTACAAACAAAACCATATTGCACCATTGACTTAACACCAAGAGAGTTTGTACACATTGTGTGCTCTATCACACACTTGGCACAAACATCGCAACGCAAGTGTTTTTTGCTGTTTTCATTTTCACATCCTGCGCCGCATTGTTTAAACAGCAAATGCATTTGTGCTCATCTGTGCACCCATGGGCGTCCTGGTCTGAAAATTAGGTGGGCAATTCCAGCGTTATGGATGTGACATAAAAATGTTCAGAGAATGAATTTGTTAAGATTATATTGAACCATCTGTTTATATTTGACTGAACCTTTGTTGATAGAGTCTAAACATCAAAAAATGTCAGTCGATGAAAAAATATATATTTAAAACCAGGAAATAAACATGAGTTATGGATGTGACAAAAAAAGAAAGCCGTTTTTGGGAGACAACAAACTTTTCTGTGAAATAAAATGCACAATCCTTAAGCAATAATACCCAATGAATGGAGAAGTGATGCCTCTTTATAGAACATCAAATAGTTACTTTATATTCATTTTCATGTGTCCATTTATGAGGAATATGAAGCGTTATGGATGTGACAATCCTGAAAATTACACTTACATGACTATGAAAAATCATGAACTAATAATAAAATAAATGCTTTACAAATTTGAAGAGAGAAATGCTTTACAAATTTTTACCACCAAATGTTAATATCTGTGCTGTTACCAGAGTAAATATTGCTGGTAAAAACGGATCAGACACATTGTTGGCGCATTATTTTGAGGCAAGTGAAATAAACTGTGCCACTGACCCACTGAAACCCCTTTACCTCAGTGGACTCACACAACCACCAAATAAACTCAATTAAGGATGATCATATTTCTTCAAAATAATTATATTTTGGGCAAGATAATCATGTAGTGAAACCACAGACTGTATAAAACACTAACAGTGTCCATGACGTCCCTCACAGGTTTGTGAAGAGCATTTCTGAAGCTCAAACTGGGCGGAGCCGGTTGTCGCCATCTTGGCAGCGCAGCACCTCAGGATAATAGAAAATGGGCGAAGAGGACGTGGTTATAATTGAGGCTAAAAGTGACCATCCATCCACCTGCCACTCAAGTGTCCACACCCTCAAATAAGCAGAATTTGAAGGCTAAAAGGGATCATATGACACGGCTAACAGGAATATTATGGTTTGTTTTAGATGTAATGCAATGTGTGAAATGCTTTATCATACCCTGCATGTTTGTATCTCCTCTTTGCCCCGCCTCTCTGAAACGCACGGATTTGAAAAGTGTGCTCTGATTGGCCAGTTAACCAGTGTGTAGTGATTGGTGGAATACTGCAAGCGTGTGATGAAAATGAAACGCCTCTGACCATATTTGGAACATCAGCAATTTTACGTGTCTAACAAATGCATGGGCAACTTATAACACACCAAACACACAGAAAAACACGTGTTCGCGCCATATGAGCCCTTTAACATAATTGAAAGTAATTATTTTTTTACGCATTTGGCAGACGCTTTTATCCTTACATTGCATTATCGTATACATTTGTTTCTAAGCATGTGCTATTCCCTGGGATCCAACCCATGACCTTGTGTTGTTAACTCAATGCTCTTACTACTGAGAAATCTTTACAGGGTTGAGTTATAAAAACATTTCCCCCATCACAGCTGTCACGAAGGACTATATGAGCTATGTAGACCAAATTCATGTTTTGTTACAGGCTGTAAAGATGTTTCTTTCTGCTGGCTCAGTGAGGTTCTGCTCTCTAGTGGCCAGTCAATGAATTGCAGTTAAAGTCACTTCTGTGTTGGTTTCACGAGAGATGGAAAGGTTGCCGCTTGATTGACACTCTGAAATTGTAAAACACAAACAAAAACACATACACACACACACACACACAGGTTGTTGTTGTGTTGAATCTCACTCACAGCTGACTGTGATCTCCTGCACGAGCGCTTCATTATTCGCCGCTCAACACTCCAATCATTCTGTTGCTATGGAAACACGCCACTCTATACCGACTAGCAACAATAGGGTATTTTTCTGGGAAGAGCGCGTGTAGATGTTCAGAGAGCCGCAGGACTGACGGCGGAGCAGAACTCTATGAAATGAGTGTCAGTCGAGCAGATGTGCTGCAGATGAAGTGAAGCTCATTTCACAGACCACAGCTTCACTCCTCTCAGTCATGTTCTCCAGAAAACACTTCAGTCTGAATGCACAGAGACACCTTTAATTGTCAACACATCACACATACACACAATGATCTGAGGAGTCTGTGAATGACATCAGAAGATAAACATCTGAAGACTCTGCTGCTCCACACATCACTGAATGATGTCGGACTTCTGTTCAACTGAACCACATCAGTGAGGACAGCTCTTCTCTATCGCTAGGCAACAGCACAGGAAGTAACGTGACATCCCAGTATCTCAAATGTTTCATAAGAAGTCATAAGAGTGAAGAGATGAGCTTAAACTGCACAAGGTTTCTCTCTCTCGGTCGCTCACTTTTCTTGTGTGACACCTCAGATGTTCTCCATCTGCATGTGTGTGTGTGTGTGTGTGTGTGTGTGTGTGCAGGCTCTTCAGGACAGCGTGACAGAATAAAGTCTCTGAGTGGAAATAATTGGCACAACTTGAATGCAGCTTCATGTGCAGATTGTGAATTAATGAATTCCATCTGTCCTCCATCTTCTGCAGTTTACACAACACACTTCACATTTGTGTTAGAGCTCCAGCACTCCTCCAGATGCCTCTACACCCATGTTAATGTGCTGTCACACACACATGTGTGCAAATATACAGGTTCATCTCAATAAATTAGAATGTTGTTATACTATTGTAGTGGAGTAGGCGGGGCGAGACCGGTGAGTAATTGTTAATGAGCACCAGCTGTGCGCACACCGGTCTCGTATCACGTAGGAGATCGGGAGCATATAAGAGAACGAGCAACCGGACCGTCGAGGTCGAGAGGACCGGGCCCGAACATGTTTTACGTTTGAATTTGTATATATGTTTTATTCGCCGGCCGTCGACCGATAGGGGCTGTCATATTACTTTTGATTATGTTGAATTAAATGTTTAAATGTTTGCCGGTTCCCACCTCCTTCCTTCCCTACTTTGAATCTTGTTACAACTATAAATAAAAGTTCATTTATTTCTGTAATTCAACTCAAATTGTGAAACTTGTGTATTAAATAAATTTGATGCACACAGACTGAAGAAGTTTTAGTCTTTGGTTTTTTTATTGTGATGATTTTGCCTCGCATTTAAAAAAAACAAATAAGAATATGAATAAGAATAACCTGCAAAGGTTTTCTGAGCCTTGGTCTCTCAGTTTGGTTCACTAGGCTACACAATCATGGTGAAGACTGCCGAACTAACAGTGGTCCAGAAGACAATCATTGACACCCTTCACAAGGAGGGTAAGTCACAAATATTCATTGCCAAAGAAGCTGGCTGTTCACAGAGTGCTGTATCCAAGCATGTTAACAGACAATTGAGTGGAAAGAAAAAGTGTTGAAAACACACCGAGAGAACCACAGCCATGAGAGGCTTGACAAGCAAAATCGATTCAAGAATTTGGGTGAACTTCACAAGGAATGGACAGAGGCTGGGGTCAAGGCATCAAGACCCACCACACACAGACGTGTCAAGAAATTTGGCTACAATTGTCGTATTCCTCTTGTTAACCCACTCCTGAACCACAGACAACATCAGAGGCGTCCTACCTGGGCTACGGAGAAGAAGTGGTCAAAAGTCCTCTTTTCAGATGAGAACAAGTGTTGTATTTCCTTTGGAAACCAAGGTCCTAGAGTCTGGAGGAAGGGTGGAGAAGCTCACAGCCCAAGTTGCTCGAAGTCCAGTGTTAAGCTTCCACAGTCTGTGATGATTTAGGTTGTAATTTCATCTGTTGGTGTTGGTCCGCTGTCAACCAAAGTCACTGCACCCATTTACCAAGAAAATTTACAGCACTTCATGCTTCCTTCTGCTGACCTTGGCACCTGCCCACACTGCCAAAAGCACCAAAAGTTGGTTAAATGACCATGGTGTTGGTGTGCTCGACTGGACAGCAGACTCACCAGACCTGAACCCCGTAGAGAACCTTGGAGGTATTGTCAAGAGGAAGATGAGAAACAAGAGACCAAAAAATGCAGATGAGCTGAAGGCCGATTTCAAAGAAACCTGGGCTTCCATACCACCTCAAGAGTGCCACAGACTGATCACCTCCAGGCTACGGCAAACTGAGGCAGTGATTAAAGCAAAAGGAGCTCCTACCAAGTATTGAGTACATATACACTAATGAAAATACTTTCCAGAAGGCCAACAATTCACTACAAATGTTTTTTTATGGCTCTTATGAAGTATTATTATTGGTTGAGATGGTGAATTGGTGGGTTTTTGTTTCATGCGAGCCAAAATCATCACAATTAAAAGAAGGAAAGACTTCAACTACTTGAACACGAGAGCTCTGCTCTGCAGAGAGAGAGAGATGATATGATCCAAAGAACATCAAGAGTGAATCCACTCGACCCGTGAGAGCATCACGACAGACACTACAGTAATGATGTGACTATGATGAAAAACACTTTTTGTAGTGTCATTACATGAATGTCTGTAAACTAAAAACACACAAACCCTTTTTAACTCTGTTTATCAGCAGTATATCACACATCACACACACACAAACACACTTGCTGTGAGGCACTAGAGTTCTTGCCAGGTGGCAGCTCACTTTGTACCTGTGATCTTGACAAATAGGATTACTTCAGGTTTCCTCTACTTTACAGCACATACACACGCACACACACACACACACACACACACACACACACACACACACACACACACACACAAACTCACACTGAGAGTGCTGATGGCAGCTGTGCTGTACAAACACTTTCTCTGTCCTGTTTAAGCCGTGTCCGTTCTCGAAATGAACAGCTTACACACACAAACACACAGAGGTGTATAACTGGAGTACACAGGCAGGTGTGTGTGTGTGATTATTCTGAAGGTTTTATTAATAGTTTCAATCTCTAGACAGACGTCTCTCGTTCTGCATAAGCAGTTTCACATCGCAAGCAAACAAGATGCAAAATCTGCCATCAGTCAAACCACAGATCACATGAATCAAATTCACCAGACCAGACCAGACCAGACTAGACCAGAGCAACAGTCTCACACATCACATCACTCCTGGTGATCTGACAGACTAACTTTAATCCTGGGAACCCCTTCACCACCACCACATCAGAGCTGACAGATATCAGCAGGTGATTGACAGATGTCCATGAGAGCAGACTGAGCAACATCAATTGTTTAGTCCTTCAGCAAGGTCAACACACAGACACACACACACACACAGACAAAAGTATTCTATTGCCTTCCCCTAACCCAATCCCAAAACTTTCTGCTCAAATAATCCTCATTTAGTTTGTTTTATAAAGCATTTGAATTGTGTGTAAGAGTTTAACTGTCATTGTGGGGACATTTCAATCAATCAAAGTTTTATTTACATACCCACAAAGTGTACCAAAGTGCTGTACAGTTTCATACAATAATACAGTATTCCATTCCATTCCATTTTCTACCGCTTATCCGAACTACCTCGGGTCACGGGGAGCCTGCGCCTATCTCAGGAGTCATCGGGCATCAAGGCAGGATACACCCTGGATGGAGTGCCAACCCATCGCAGGGCACACACACTCACTCATTCACTCACGCACTCACACCCTACGGACAATTTTTTCCAGAGATGCCAATCAACCTACCATGCATGTCTTTGGACCAGGGGAGGAAACCGGAGTACCCGGAGGAAACCCCCGAGGCACGGGGAGAACATGCAAACTCCACACACACAAGTCGGAAGCGGGAATCGAACCCCCAACCCTGGAGGTGTGAGGCGAACATGCTAACCACTAATACAGTATAAAATACAAAAATATAAAGACAAAAGCCTGAATAGTTCTATAGATTAAGTAAAACAAAAACAGTGATAATAATAATAGAAAATAAATATAAAAACAATCTCATATGATAACTCATTGACATACTAGCAAAAAGCCTCATCAAACAAATATGTCTGAAGGCGGGTTTTAAACATGATTACTGAAGTAGAACTTCTAATGGACATTTGGATCTCACAATGTATAAAAACAAGAACACACACACACCACTCATCTTTGCCATTATTTGTATTATATGAATTGTATTATATGAAGCTGAACACCACAAATCATCATCCAAACACTTCACACAGATGTCATGAGAAACATCTGTTCTTGACAGGTTAAAGCGGCTTCACGCAGGGGTCGCTGTGGGTTACCGTGGTTACGTATCGACTGGGTGAGGTTAATGAATGTTTCTGAACACAACCTGTGTGGACTCACCCGTGACGCATCATGCACACACACACACACAAGGCAACAGAGAGACGAGTCGATCGCCGCCCGGCAATTACACAAAATTCATGGGCCTGTGCTTCTTTACTTCCGCTGCTAAATCTCACAGCTGCACTTCTGCTGAGCTTCAGAAGAGTCCAGAGGGGCTTATGAAAGATATTTAACACACCTGTAAAGACACACATCCACACTCCCCACGCTGTAAATTGGTTCCAGTGGGAAAACTCTCCATTACACACATGACAAAGATATCTCTACTCACAGCTTTATGAACTCAAGCCACTTCTCTCTCTCTCTCTCACACACAGAGAGAGAGAGAGAGTGAGAGAGAGACAGACAGGAATACAGACGGATTCGAAAAGATGAATGAAAGGGATTGAAGCAGAATACTTCACAATATACTGATAATAACAGAGATGATGACGAGTTGAGAAGAAACAACCGCAGGAACAGTGAGTTAACACAGCACACACACACACACACACACACACACACGCACACACACTTCGATAAAACATAAGCCTCAGACAATCAATAGAGCCGCAGGCCGCCTCAGACGCTGCTGCTACATAAAAGAGAACAGCACGACCTTCTCCAGCTCAGCATCACTCGCTTCCTACTGTCTCACTGCACACTGAAACTTCTCTCTCTCTCTCTCTCTCTCTCTCTCAGAACTGTCCATCACTGTTGTGCTGTATGAGCCATCATTGAAAACATTCTGTCAATGAGATGATCAATAATGCTCTATTTTGGTTCTGTTCAAGGACAAACCATAAACACAAAAATGAAAAAAGTTTCATTTCTCTGACACACGTGTGTTTGCTCTGATAAATGCAGATGAATGTAATCTTCCCGTGTCAGAAGTGTGTTTACAGTCATGACTGTCAGATCAGCAGAGAAGATTATTGCTGTCTCACTCCTCCCTCAAGGACATTTATGGAACCCGTCTCACCTGCAATGCCCCCTGCACGCCTGGTGATCCCACCCACCCGACACACAGCTTCTTCAGGCTGATGCCGTCAGTGAGGAGAGACAGCAGAGTCTTCAGGTCAGGACCAGCAGACTAAAGGAGAGCTTCATCCAGCAGGCAGTCATGAAGCTTAACACCTCTAACCCCTCTCTTGCCCCATGCACCACCGAACTCTGACCTCATCCGCAGGTCCCCTCCCACATCAAACACTGACCCGAACTAGTCACTTTACACACCCCTGGACTGCTCACCACCTCATTCAGCATCGGTCTGCCCCTCTTCAACAACCTCCTGTGACCGGATAAACAAGCCTGCTCTCTTCATCACTGTAAACAAACTAATAAGGTCATTGCACTCTTCCTCACATCTGCACTGTTGTGTATTTTACCGGTTTGCACCCGTTCTGCCATTACCCATCTTCTTATTTATATCCCTGCTTGTAAAGTTGTATTTTACATATATATATAATAATCTGTATTCATCTGTGTCGTGTTATTTGTATGCAAAATGGGTCTGAGAGTAACATGATTTCAATCCTCTATACAGTTGAAAGAAAAAGTATGTGAACCCTTTGGGCTTACTTGGATTTCTTCATATATTGGTCATAAAGTGTGTTCTGATCTTCATCTAAGTCACAACAATAGAGAAACACAGTCTGCTTAAACTAATACCGCACAAACATTATACGTTTTCATGTTTTTATTGAACACAACATGTAAACATTCATAGTGCAGGGTGGAAAAAGTATGTGAAACCCTAGGCTAATGACTTCTCCAAGAGCTAATTGGAGCCAGGAGTCAGCCAACCTGGGGTCCAATCAATGTGATGAGATTGGATGTGTTGATTAAAGCTGGCCTGTCCAATAAAAAACACACACCAGTTTTGAATTTGCTGTTCTGAAGAAGCGTTGTGTGATGTGAACCATGCCTCGCACAAAAGAGCTCTCAGAAGACCTACGATCAAGAATTGTTGACTTACATAAAGCTGGAAAGGGCTACAAAAGTATATCTAAAAGCCTTGATGTCCATGTGTCCACGGTAAGACAGATTGTCTACAAATGGAGAAAGTTCAGCACTGTTGCTACACTCCCTAGGCGTGGTCGTCCTGTAAAGATGACTGCAAGAGCACAGCGCAGAATGCTCAATGAGGTGAAGAAGAATCCTAGAGTGTCAGCTAAACACTTACAGAAATCTCTGGCACATGCTAACATTTTTGTTGACAAATCTACAATAAGGAAAACATTAAACAAGAATGGACTTCATGGGAGGACACCACGGAGGAAGCCACTGCTGTCCAAAAAATACATTGCAGCACGTTTGAAGTTTGCAAAAGAGCACCTGGATGTTCCACAGCACTACTGGCAAAACATTCTGTGGACAGATGAAGACAAAATTGAGTTGATTGGAAAGAACACACAACGCTATGTGTGGAGAACAAAAGGCACAGCACACCAACATCAAAACCTCATCCCAACTGTGAAATATGGTGGAGGGGGCATCATGGTTTGGGGCTGCTTTGCTGCCTCAGGCCCTGGACGGATTACTGTCATCGATGGAAAAATGAATTCCAAAGTTTATCAAGACATTTTGCAGGAAAACTTAAGACCATGTGTCCGCCAACTGAAGCTTAACAGAGGATGGACGACGCAACAGGACAACGACCCAAAGCATAGAAGTAAATCAACAACAGAATGGCTTCAACAGAAGAAAATACGCCTTCTGGAGTGGCCCAGTCAGAGTCCTGACCTCAACCCGATTGAGATGCTGTGGCATGACCTCAAGAGAGCGATTCACACCAGACATCCCAAGAATATTGCTGAACTGAAACACTTTTGTAAAGAGGAATGGTCCAAAATTTCTCCTGACCGTTGTGCAGGTCTGATCTGCAACTATAGGAAACGTTTGGTTGAGGTTATTGCTGCCAAAGGAGGGTCAACCAGTTATTAAACCCAAAGGTTCACATACTTTTTCCACCCTGCACTATGAATGTTTACATGTTGTGTTCAATAAAAACATGAAAACGTATAATGTTTGTGCGGTATTAGTTTAAGCAGACTGTGTTTCTCTATTGTTGTGACTTAGATGAAGATCAGAACACATTTTATGACCAATTTATGAAAAAATTCAAGTAAGCCCAAAGGTTCACATACTTTTTCCACCCTGCACGAATTGACAATAAATCAGACTTTTAACTTGACTTTACATTCACATTTAGAAGAACCTTTCATCCAAAGCGACCTACAAATAAAGTTAAACAATGGAAGCAATTGGAACAATATAAGGACAGAAGAATGCATAAGTGCAGTAAAACTGGTCTCATTTAGCCCACCACAGTATACAAAGCAAGGTTTTATTTATTATTTTTTTCATAGAAAGAGTAGAAAAGAGATAGAAGTTTCTGAATGACAAAGCCAGAGATGTCATGTATACAGAAAAGAGGGTCAAAGCGGTCCAAGCACTGAGCCCTGAGGTACCCCTTCTCTGAGGCACAGTAAATTTAAAGCAAGACATTCAAACTCTGACAAAAATAAACACTGACCAAAGAGAAATGTAAACTCACACTGACAAAAGCAAACACGTGTGTGTGTGTGTGGTTTATGGGGTTGTGTGTGTGTGTGTGTGTTGGCAGTCGTTTGACAGACAGAGCTGCTGCTGTTATTGATGTGAAGGATAACATCTCTGTCTCCAGGGAGCAATAAGCAATGAAGTTATTTCTAATTGAAATTTCACCGAGGAACAGCAATCTCCCGCAGGGCCACACGCACACACACACGCACACAGACACACACAGGAGAAGATCCTTCAGTTAATCAATAGGAGCTAATATCATATCACATGGAGAGGCCACATGAGAACACACAAAGCCGTCTCTCTCTCTCTCTCTCTGGTGTCTGTGGTGTGCTGCTGTGCATACTGAGAGTGCAGATGCTTGTTTGGCAGCATTGACCGGACTAAACACTCTTTAATCCTGCAGCGATCAGCCCCTCTGCGGCCATTAGAGAGAAAGAGAGCGAGTACAGATCAAACCAAAGCAGCTCCTGAAGAAACACCACACGACTGTCTCTCTCTCTCTCTCTCTCTCTCTCTCTCTCTCTCGCCATTAAACACAACAGAGCTAAAAATACTGCAGAAACACAAACACATCTCATCTGAACATCTGATGGTTCTGTTCCTCACGTTTAACTGAAAGATGAAGACGGTCTGGTCAGCAGACATCGAGTGAGTGAACACATGCGTCTGATCAACAAAGATTCATCAGGGCCAGAGGCGGTATAATGTATATGTGTGTGTGATTTGATCTCATTCATTTACCAGAGTCACAGGTCTAACATCACACAGGTCCAAAGAGAGTCTGAGATGAGATGTCCGCTCTCACAGATCAGAACACATTCATCCATCACACCTGATCTGAAATGAAAGACAGCGGACACACATTCCCTTCTGTTCTTCCCATTCACTGGAATAGAATTGATGACAGAACTATAGTCTTTGGCAGGGCCGCTGTGATCTTATTATTGTAATATATATTTTTAGTTCTTCTAATGTTATTGTCATCTTAACACATTATAATGCAGACTCTGCGTTCATTCAGTGTGGCCCTGATACATTCAACAGTCAAGATTAGTTTATTACAACTGCAAATTCTCTCTACACATATGCAAACACACACACACACACACACACACACACAATAATCCTTATGCGCACACACTCACGCATACACACACACACACAATGATCCTAACGTGCACGCACGCAAACACGCACAATGATCCTAACAGACGCGCGCGCGCAAACACACACACAATGATCCTAACGCACACACAAAAACACATACACCCATTTACACGCACGCACGTAACCACACACACACAGGTCTAGCTTTGACTGAAGGATCCTCAAAGGGTTTCCTGTGACTCAGATTCTTCTGCTGATGCGGCTCATTTTCTCCTCTGGTTATCTAATGAGATTCAGTCTGAAGGGAGCAGGTGACTGTGAAATCACAGCAGAACAATCAGAGCACATCTTCAGTAGAAGAAGAAGTGAAGCCCTGAAACACATCACGTGTGCTGGTGTTGGGCCTCATCATGTGAAGCATCGCTGCTTTCTGTTCTTTTCTTCATTCTTTGTCAGTTCATTTATTGATTTGGTGGTGCTCTCTAAATTCTTGCTTCTCTGCAATTTCTGAAACACAGACAGATAGCTGAAGAACAAGTGATCGGAGCAATTCTGATGGAAAAAGATTTCAGACGACCTTTAACCCGTCGGGCTCTGACAATCACTCCCTGAATGAATGAAAGTTAGATCTCCATAGAGAATGTGTCAGAGATCAACCGCTGTGTTTCAGTGCATCCTGACATGAAGGGTTAATGAGACAGACCTCATCAGAGATCTGATCCATCATTTCTGTGTGTGTGTGTGTGTGTGTGTGTGCAGATCTGAATCTATCTTTGTTTTGAGCGGTGATGTCATCATTAACAGATTATAGTTAAAAGAACGTGTTGAGGTAAATGTGTGGATGTTGGATCTCTGACGGGTGGACTCTTGGTTTTGTCCTTATGAAGCTTTGAGAGGAGACGGCTGATTTGCTAAAAGCTTTCTTAATGGACTCTCTTTTACGAGCGATGTTAATGCAGTCAAAGACGGATGCTCATTTTACATTTCAGAAAGAAAAGGTGGAGCACTCACTCACCTGCTCCAATCATGCTACATTTCATATTACACAATTACACACACACGCAAGCGCACGCACACACACACACATCCCTTCATTAAGTGTGCCTCGGGTTCAGAGTGTCAACCAATCAGAGAGTGTTAATGGTATAATAATGGGCCAGAAGTCAGCGTGTGATTGGCTGGTGTGCAGGAAGCAGGACGACTCACTGACCGTGTTTAATGAAACAGGAAGGATTGAATTGATTAGCACTGAACCCACCGAACACACGCGTGTATGTGTGATGTTTTCATGATGTCGTTGTGTATGTTAAAAGACTCATGGAAATAAGTGGGCGTGTGTTATCACATGTCTGCTCTTATTGGTCAGTTGAACTTCTCACGTCTAGATGAATCATTTCTTTTACGGATGCTTGTGATTCTGTCGTCTGACTGAAGTTCAGGTCAATGAAAAACACCTGAATGTTAAAGGGACAGTTCACCTCAAACTGAAAAACTCTGTCATCATTTACTCACTCTCATGTCATTTCATACCTGTATACATTGATGAACACAGAGAAAGATATTTGGAAGAATGTTAGCAATTTTCACTTCTGGGAGTCAAATACAGGTAGTCAAAGGTGCTCATGTCTCATCTTGTGTTCAGTTTAATATTTGTTGAACTATGGCAGTGAGTGATGTCCAAAACTGAACAAGGCTAACATCCATCCAAATGTTTTTATTGAACCGAAATGTATAAAGGTTTGAAACCAGCTGAGCGTGAGTGAATGACAACAGAATCTTCCTTACTGGGTGAACTGTCCTTTTAAACTAACAGAAGAATTTACTGAAACACAATCACAAGTGCTTCACTGTTAAGAGCAGAAACACACACTGACCACTCCGATGAAACTACACAAGACAACATCTCAACAGCTATCCCACACTTACAGTTTTTTACAATTGCTATGACATTTTTTCTAAACTCTTAACACAGTAATCACAACATCTGGATGTGTAGGCAATACAATTAACGCATTTCTTTTTGCTTGGACACAAAATGCAAATTAAAAATGCTTTAAGTTCTTTAACACACAAGCTCAACCAAGACCATAACAAAATATTTTTGCTACCAAATTTACAACTCCTTTCACACTGTTTGTCAGAACAGATGACATGACGTTCTTAACATAACTTATATAAAGTGACCAGCTGTTCATATTGTGAATTACAACACAAATCCATCATCTGTATTTTACTCTATTGCTAACGATACAAAGCAAGTTGAAGTTATGCAAATATATTAATCACAGCCGTAGTCTATGTTTACACCTTCTGTTATACACATGTGAAGTGAGGGACGGAACAGATCAACATTTTGTTACATATCCATCTATCATGTGCAATGAAATATTTACATGTCATAAGATAAACAGGGAATGTTACATTACAGTATAATGACAACATATTGTTTCCAAACGTACAAATATTGTTGGAGGTATATAACCCGAAGAGACATTTCAATATGTAGTTGTACTGTAATAGGTAACTTTCAGTTTGAGTGCAAAAAAAAGAAATATTTACGAGAAATATACAAATATAAACAATTCTGAAAATTTTGTATGCAGCAAAAAAATCTGATAAACACTTAACCTTCTGGAGGCCCCTGGGGGTCCCCGACCCCAGTTTGAAAATCCCCGTCATATCATACAGAGAGGCTGGTGAGGAATACAGACACATCTCTTGGACACAGCGGCATTTATGTCCAGATTTTTCCAGAAAGCAACAGGTGTGATATTGTATAAAGGCAGACATGACACATATAAAATAATGCAGTTTCTGTTCTTCCATCTGATGTTAGGGTTTATTATGACATAGTGATATGAGTGACTGAATGTTCCTCTCAGTAGAGAACATTGTGTATTGTGTTTGTGTATTTATGCATTTTAAAAATGAGTGTTGGACTTTAGTTTACAATGTGTGATTTTGAGCATGAAATGAACAGTTTTGCCAATTATGTGGTTTAGGTGAGTTGCTGTGTTAAGAGTTTAGGAAACTTGTCAGGTGAACTGAAAAAATGCTCATAACAATTGTAAAAAACTGTAAGCTGTGTGTGTGTTCGTGTATGGATATGAAATGTTTGGGTCACACACACACTGGCAGGCAAGCACGCACATACATGCAGGGACATACACACACACACACACACACACACAGTAGTAGTGACAATGCATCTACAGTAGAATGACTATAAATACACACTGTGTACTAACATGTCAAGGCCATATGTTGGCTAGCAACCATGAAGAAATGTTAGGAATGAAGGAATATAAACGTTATTACTGGCTGGACAAATGTCTCTTCAGACTGTGTGAAATATCTAAAAGTGTTTATTGAAGGAACACGTCATCAAAAAAATGAAAATTCTGTCATCATTTCCTCACCTTCCAGTTGTTCCAAATGTGTATAAATGTCTTTGTTCTAATGAACACAGAGGAAGATATTTAGAGGAATGCTCCAGACAGATCTCGACACCCATTGAAGGAATATTACTTCATTATTTGTTTTATTCTGTTTAACACAAAAGAAGATATTTTGAAGAATGTGTGACAGCAAACATTTCTGGGGCACTTTTAACTATATTTTTCCTACTATGGGAGTCAATGGGGGGAAAATCTGTATAAGACTTCTTCTTTCTGTGTTCATCAGAACAAAGGGATTTATTCACATTTTGACCAACAGGAAGGTGAGGATGACAGAATTATGATTTTAATCATAGGATTGTTGTCACAGTCTGTGTGTGTCACTGTGGTTTCACATTCATTGATGCATCAAGTACAACAATGAAGACGGACGTATCGGATTATTGATTTTAAAATAACACTCATTAAAGATTTCTAAAAGAAGAGACTGTCGCCATAGAGATGCTTCAGATGAAGTCACATGATCAGAGTCACAATGTGATGAGCTGCAGATTTCTGACGCATTATTCTGACTTTATCTCTTACTCCGTGCTTTTGCCCCAGATTAAGGATTACCTGCTACTCTGTGTGTGTGTGTGTGTGTGTGTGTGTGTTTGTGTGTGTGTATGTGTGTGAATCTAGGCCAGTGGTAATGAGTTTTCCAGGCACATGGACACTGGTGTCGTTCTCTTTAAAGTTTGATCTGGATGAACATAGACAAACATATAAAACATCACATCAATACCACACAGTGTCACAGACACACACAAACACACACACACACACACACATTTACTTCATCTAGAATAGCATCGTATTTCTGTTTCTGGTGTATGTGTGCAAGAAATCACAAGACTTTCCTTCTTTCCAAACACAACAGATACTCAAATATAAATGAGTTCAGCACGTGTGAGTTTCTGAGAAATCCTTCTGCTTCTATTTCATCTCATCAGCTCAGACACCAAGAACATTTCTGTCTCTTACATTGATTTAAGCAAGACTTGTGCAGGCTGTGTCTGACCTCATCCCATCTCTGAGGTGTGTGTGAGGTCACAGTGAGGCTGAACGTAGCTGGAGAAACAAAAGGGAAGTGAAATACAGTTTGTGCGGACGTCACTGCAGGACATACACACTTCTCTCACTCTCTAAGACACCTCGCAGCGTATGACATCATCTGATTGACAATCTGGAGGATTTGATTAAATTTCAGCCATAATCCACCCGACCCCGCCCACCAGCTGTCAATCACGTAAACAGCCTATGGAGAGGGAACGGACAGATGTGACCCATGCTGAGGTACAGATAATCCCTCGCTCTGCTCCGACCCGACAGGCTTGTTTTTAATCTACTGAAATGAAAGTGCAACTGATCACATCCATCTCTTTCTTGATTCCTCATGAAACCCTTCTGTCCGTCAGACGGCGGTCACGCCATTCATCCGATTATCTGGGGAAATTTGGCCTGTAAGTGGGTGGCAGAAATGGTTCATCTGCTCCTTAATCAATTTCCACTCCGAGTAAAACCCAGTGAACGCCGGTCTCACGGCATCAGCGGCGTCATTAAAGAGATAATCTGACGTCTAACTGAGCGTGAACAAAATAGGAGTGAGATTTTCACAAACAGGCGTCTCCACCACATTCACAATCTATTAGCTGAAGTCTTATTGTGTTTATTTCTTGTTTATTGGCGAGTGTGTTGGATGCCTCTGCATTGTGCAGAAATCCTCTTCGCTGTGGTCTGTCATGGCTGACAGGATAATGGCACAGGTTTATAATCTTGTTAACCCTGTGAAAGCTTCACACCGCGGGCGTCTGAAACCGGTCATTACCGTCTCAGGGTAACATCATCAGTTAGGGACGGAGGCCGACTCGTCTCTGTGTAATAGACTCTGGTACGGCTTCTCCCGGGACACACATCACAGTAATCCATCGGCTTTCACTGAACGCATGCGGCCCGCGTCCTGCTGAAAGTCCATTAAACCTTCCTGAGGGATTCTGGTGACGTGGCGGATGCAGATTCCAAGGTCCAAAGGAGCAGATGAAGGAATCTATAGCTTGAACGGCCTGCGAGCATCTGCTGAATAAAAGAGAAGATCTGCTGCTGTTAGTATCTCTCTCTAACTGGCTTTAGACAGGAACAGCACTTTCTGTGTTCTTTGCATTGATTTGCTGGAAGGAAGTGCATTTGCTTTAATGTATTCCCTTTAGTGCAAAGATTTCCTTGTCTTACAAACTCCAATGAAAGTTAAGGAGCTGAAAATGCTCATCAGAAGCTAATATAAGGCAGGAACACGCACACACGGAGACGTGAATGTTTAGAGGCACGCTGCACATCCATTATAGTTTAACCTTTCATTTGTTTTCCTTCATCAAAAGATCTTTGGTCAGGATTCAGTGTAAAACGCACACACACACACTTCCCTGATCTACTCTGTTCTAGTGTGAAGTGATGCAGTGAGAGATGGAGAGGGAGATCAAACGAGAGAGAGAGAGAGAGAGAAGATCCACAGGGAGGACGGTGTTATCTAACTACTGTTCCGTGCAATGAAACCCCTCATATTTATCCATTTCTTCTCAAGAGCCGTCGACTGTAATAACAGCTCTTCATCCATCTCAAACGTAGTGATGGGAGATGTAGTCACAGGATTTTCTGCTGTTTTGCGATAACAATACAAATGACGATATAACTATAACATCATCTGCTGCTGTTCTTAGCCAAACTGTATCTTTATACACTGTAGCAACCCAATTCACTCTTGTTAAACCAATGCAGTCGAGAATTCTAACTAGGGATGCACCGAATGGAAAATTCTTGGCCGAAACTGAAAACGAGGAAACCAAGGCCGAAAGCCGAAAACCGAAACACCGAAAGAAATTTGGCCAATTATTAGTACCCTTGCATTTATGGCTATTACTGTGTACTAACTTTACTAAAATCAAGGCATTGCAATTGCATAATTAAAGTTTCAAAGAATAAATCAATTACAAATTATGCAAATATTTATTTAGCACATTGCAACAATGCACAGTATAAAATAAAATTCAACTAAGATGTTTAACTTGACCCCACTCATGTGTATATTAAATAATAATGTACAGGGTACTGGCCTGCTGAAAAGTTGTACAATTAAATGTTCTCTCATGAAAAAGTGCATTTAGGTCAAGTGCATTTTACATTTTTCTCTGTAGGACTACTACAAGAAAGTCTATTCAGAACAAGTGCAACTGCCTTAAGATACAACAATATTTTCTCTGTAGGCCTTCAACATAATAGTGTATCAAAACAAAGACTCCCATATGTTAACTGTAGAACTTTAACAGCAACAAATGCACCAAGAATTGCAGATGTGCAAAGTTGATAATAAGTAGCTTAAGAATAGAATAACCTACTTATTCTGTCGTCTGAAGCGCTATGATGTTCAGGAACGAAATTTGGAGAAAAACGTGGTTAAAGTTAAATTATGAAAATAAAAGCCCAACAGTCCAGTATCACAAGTAAAAATCACTTTACAGTGGTAATAGACTTACTCTAATAACAATTTAGTAAAAAAAACATTTCCTAGTGTTGAAGTCTATAAAAATACTGTACAAAACCGTTGGAATAAAACGAAAGTAAGGAAAATGGTGTAGCGCACATTTAAAGAACGAGAGCTCTGCCATTATCACAACACAATGAAACATTACGGACAACAACTAATAAGCAGTGAAGCAAGTTTTAAGTTGTTTATCATGCGCATAGTGTCTGGACTTTTGATCATCTCTTGTATATTTTGCGATCGCGGTCCGGCTCGAGTGAGCAGTGGAGCGGGCATAACTCCTGGTGCTGTAGACGCGGAGCTCTGTCACCTCACGAAAACATTGTATAAAACAACTTTGCATGCCATAGTTTACACAGGACTGGCGGAAAATGTGCATTAATACTTCTTCATTCTTCATGTTATGTGGTTTACTTTGATAGGTGAACTGTCTTTCCCGCGTCCCAGCGATACATCCGACGGGTTTTCCCAAATCGCATCACATGTCTAGTCAGTCAAATGACAACGACACGCAGATCGCTTCACGAGCATATCCCGCTGAAGGGAAACGGGTGTTTACAAATTGCCCTCATTGTAATCTGCCAGAATGACGGCGTCACTGGTAAAAAAATCTGTCAATGACAAAGAATTTTTGGGACTACACGACCTCTAGTTCACACACGTAAAGGAATATGGGTCGCACTCTAGAGCCCTGAGGGTGCATGCAGTATAGGAGACGCTTTAGTGCTGCGATTAAAGGAATAACGTCCGCTACAGATGCATCAAAGGAGCGGTATCTGTTTGTGTCATCACAACATTAGGTTTGTAAAGTGCATTATGTTGCATATTTCTTGCACACAGCAAGTATTTAAGAACAGAAGTCCTGAGCGCCTGTGCCGCAGGAGAGCTTTAGGTCGAGCAACACCCCTGACAGAAACAAGTCATTTTAAACTATTTGTGCATAAGCACACATCTAACACATGTTTGAATAAAACTTACCAAACTAAATGTGGTAGTGTTTTAATGTATTATAACTATCAACAAATAATTTACAAATGAATTTGCTAACAGGATAGTGACACTAAACATTAACTCAGACGCATCTCCAGTGCCATTCTTCATTGGAGATAGAGCTCCTCTTTCTCAGCTTCATCATCTAGGATTAATGGTTTACATCGCTGAAAGACTAGTTCCTATCGTGGGGAGTATATCCTTGGGAATATAACAAACAACATACAGTGGTGTGAAGTATTTGCCCCCTTCCGGATTTTTTTTTTTTCATATTTCTCATGCTTAAATCATTAAGATCATCAGACAAATTGTAATTACTGAAAGAAAACCAGAGAAAATATAAAATGCAGTTTTAAATGATGGTTTTATTAATTAAGGGAGAAACAATCCAAACATTTCTGACCCTGTGTGACAAAAAGCCCCTCTTGGTAAATCATGAATTAACTGAGTTAAATTTCACTAGCCACACTAAAGCCTTAATACTGCCAGACCTGTTGAGTCAAGAAATCACTGAAGTAGAACCTGTCTGACAAACTGAAGGAGTCTAAAAGATCTAAATAGCAACACACCATGCCGCCATCTACAGAACAGAAGAGAAACAAAGTCATTGAAATGTCTCAGTCTAGAAAGGGTAACAAGCCATGTCTAAGTCTTTGGGACTCCAGTGAACCACAGTGAGAGCCATTATCCACAAATGGAGAACACATGGACCAGTGATAAACCGTCCCAGGAGTGCCCGGTCTACCAAAATGACTCAAAGAGCACAACGACGACTCGTCCAGGAGGACATAAAAGATCCCAGAACTACATCTGAAGAACTGCAGGCCTCTCTTGCTTCAAAAAATGGCATCGTGGGAGAGTTCCAAGATGAAAACCACTGCTGACCAAAAAGAACACAAAGGCTCGTCTCACATTTGCTAAAAACATCTTGATGATCCCCAAAACCTTTGGCCAAATATTCTGTGGACTGATGAGACAAAGGTTGAAGTTTTTGGAAGGTGTGCTCCTGTTACAAACTAACACAGTATTCATAAAAAGAACATGATACCAACAGTCAAACATGGTGACGGTAGTGTGATGGTCTTCAGGACCTGGACCACTGGCCATTATTGATGGAACCTTGAATTCTGCTCTACCAGAAAATCCTGAAAGAGAACGTCTGGCCGTCAGTTTGTGACCTCAAGCTTTGACACACTTGGGTTCTGCAGCAGGACAATGATCCAAAACACACCAGCACTCATCCTCTGAATGGCAAAAAAATCTAAATAAAGGTTTTGGAGTGGTCTAGTCAAAGTCTGGACTTCAATCCAATTGAAATGCTGTAGCATGACGTTAAAAAGGCTGTTCATGCTCGAAGACCCTCCAATGTGGCTGAATTAAAACAATTCTGCAAAGAAAAGTGGGACACAATTCCTCCCCAGCGATGAGACTTTCATAAACGCTTGATTGGAGTTGTTGCCGCCAAGAGTGACACTAGGTCACATAGGGTCAGAAATGTTTGGATTGTTTCTCCCTTAATAAATAAAACCATCTCTTAAAAACTGCATTTTGTATTTAATCTTGTTTTCTTTTAGTAATATAAAAATTTAAGCGTGACAAATATGTAAAAAAAAAAAAAAAAATCAGGAAGGGGCAAATAGTTTTTCACACCACTGTAATATGGCCCATCCCTACCTAAAAGGCCTAACGTAACACCTCTGCTGTAAATTTGAGTGGGGCAGAAATCAGGACAACCCACTTCTTGACCCAAATCCTCAAAGACTAGTCCCTAGTTTAACGCAGCATTAGACCAGAGAATCTGTCCAGTTAGAAAACCACACGTGAGACGCTGATATCACTCGGTCTCTTCAGATCATCTGTGGATAAACTATGTCACATCTGAGGAGCAAATGCTCACGCCTCCCTGTAAAGTGTGACAGATTGAAATCAAACACTAATACAAGCGTGCACATTCACATCACAGTCTCATTACCACTGACAGACAGCTGTGCCCTTTAACCAATAAACACTGAATGTTAATCAAGCTTTATCTGACATTGGCATTCGTCTGTTCACAGATTTCAATTCCTCATCATCTCTCTTACATCCAACATTCTTTCATTACATGAGACTGAATGAACACCAGAAAGCAGAAGTTTTCTTCACAGATTCCCAGTGATTGTGATTCAATGAATTAAATAGACATAATGGTTTTTATACTGTACAAACTGTATATCATATTCCCTACCTATAGACCAAACAATCACACAACACTTTCTGCTCTTTTAGATTTTTACAAAAGTTCATTGTATGATTTATAAGCTTGTTTCCTCATGGGGACAAAAAATGGCCCCACAAGGACAAGGATTTTGGATATTGCCATCTTTGTGGGGACATATTGTCCCCATACGGTAGGGTTTACACTTCTCCTACACACACACACACGTCTGGTTTCCATAAGCGTCAAGTTTTTTATGGGTGACCGCACCACATAGCTAAATATCATTTTATTTACTTTATTTTATGAAACCTTGCTAAACACATGAGGTAACCGTTTTATAAAAGCAATAAGCCTGTGAAGAAGCGGATACAGTGCATATTTTCGCCCCTTAGCTGTTATAAAATGCACTGTAACCCACTGCTTCACAGGGTATATTCCTTTAATATACTGTACAAACTGTATATTTTATCCCCTAAACCTAAAGATCATAGAATTCTTTTTGCATTTTTTTTTTTTTTTTTTTTTGCACAGTCCCCATGTGTTGGTGTGCATTCACAAACCATTCACACACTAACACACACACACTTACACACGCACCCACACTAGAACACACTCAGTCACTCACAGTGAAAACAGGATTGAAGAGATTTGAGCATCTCTCTCATCACATGACTCACAGAACAGAGATACTGCAGGAGGAGAAGAACACATTCACACACTTATACACAGACGCACACACTCTTACACACGCACACACATGAACACTCACTCACAGTGAAAACAGGATTGGAGTGATTTGAGCATCTCTCTCCTCACATGACTCACTGCAGGAAGAGAAGAACACATTCACACAGAGAAGCTCTTGATTTATTTAATACAGATCAATGTTTCAGCAGATGTGCCGCTCTATGAGAACATCTATCAGAAGAGCACACATCACAGACATGTCACATTCAATTCACATGTATGACGCATCACACACATCTGGACGAGTGCTTTTGCTTCTACACACTGATCCTATCAACATATTTCATTCTCATTTCTGTGTGTAAATGTTCTGCACAACCATTCATTCTAAACCAGATCTAAGCCTGATCAAATACATATCAAATGATGGCGCAGGTATCAGACTCTATCGGCTTCAACCCAAAACAATCTTTACTGTGTGTGTGCTGACAGCAGCTGCACAAACAATCACACTTCTGTTGTGTTATTGACACGATTGTGTGAGATTAAAAACTTGATCAGATGACACATAACTTTTCATTCATAGTGCATTCCAATAAATATCAAACAAACTACAGTTGGGTTGTTTGATTAAGTAATGATAACTCAAAAACATAAAGCTAACTAACACTATAAAACACATGATAAGGTGATAAAAAAAACAAGATTTTTAAAGATTTTTTAACTCTTCATATACAGTAATTAAACATATTTTACAGACCTGTGTATGAATATATCAACTTTATTTCCTGGATCTATTCAGTATTTGTGACCCTGGCCCACAGAAAAAGGGTTAAATAAGCTGAATAAATAAGCTTTCCATTGATGTATGGTTTATTACGATATAACTATTTCAAACTCTGGAAAAAAGTATTGAGCAAAAGGTTGTTAGTCACGACGACTGTATCAGACGATTAATAAGAAGAAGCAGGTTTGTTTTAACTCTCTATGGGCTTCCCGCTGTTATGATGTTGTGTAGAGCAGATGAAGCCAAATCTTTACAAAGATATCAAACATGAGTGACTCATTCTCTAAGAGCGCCAGCACAGGGAAGATTATAAACACCTTTATGACCATCACGATTTCTACTCACAAAAATAAAGTTTTCATCATTTACAGATACAAAATATCTTCATGGAACATGATCTTTACTTAATATCTGAATGATTTTTGACATAAAATTACAATTTTATAATTTTGAACCTACAAATGAACCTTTGAATCTTATGAATGGTTTTGTGCTCCAGGGTCACATATTTTGTATTTCTATGTAAAGATATAATATTTAATTAATAATATCATATTTTAAATTAATACTTCTTGTATTTTCATTTACAGTATAATTACACTGTTTAATGACGCTCACATGTTTGGCTCACACATACATAGAGAGACAGACACACACTAACACTCACTTAGAGAGAGACACACACACACACGCACACACACACACACATAGAGAGAGACACACACACACACACATAGAAAGAGACAGACACACACTAACACTCACTTAGAGAGAGACACACACACACACGCACACACACACACACATAGAGAGACAGACACACACTAACACTCACTTAGAGAGAGACACACACACGCACGCACACACACACATAGAGAGAGACACACACACACACACACACACACACATACACTCACTTAGAGAGAGACACACACACACACGCACACACATAGAGAGAGACACACACATAGAGAGAGACACACACACACACACACACACATACACTCACTTAGAGAGAGACACACACACACACGCACACACATAGAGAGAGACACACACATAGAGAGAGACACACACACACACACAGACACATACACTCACTTAGAGACACACACACACACACATACACTCACTTAGAGAGAAACACACACACACACACACACACACTCACACACACACACACACACACACACACATACACTCACTTAGAGAGAGACATCGCAGTTAATTTCACGTGATCTATTTGTCCTTTATGAAAAAAGTATATCTCTACGATAGATGAAGGAAATGCAGCGGCTATGCAACAGGTCTTGAGTGTGTAACTGTACCGTTTTAACTGTACTACGGCTTATCCACGGTGAAAAGCAGATTTTTCGGTAGCAATTCAAAAGTAAGGATTTATACGTTACTGTAGCAAAACTGTAGCAAGATGTGTAACATTCAATCCTGTAATGCTGTGTCTTTGTCGCTCTCTGAATGATTCTCTGTCTGTCAGTCCAAAGCCGCGGGGACGTATTTTAAGAAGGTGATGCTATAATGCTTTTTTACAAGGGCTGAAGATATAACTGTGCTTTAGGGCGAGCCGCTTAAGTTTAATATTAATAAATAACGGAAAATTACAATTGTAGCTGCCGAAATAAGATGAATACCAATGTGATTATAAGATAAAAACAAACACATAAACGCATGTTATATGTGCGCCTATAGATAAATAACAATCTGTTGAACGGAACTACAAGCAGCGCGTTAGCAGTTAATTTACGCGGTACATTTAAAACCGACGTGACTTCTCCCCAGCTCTTGTTCTTATCTGTGCGGTTGTGGTATATTTTTGAGGATACATTATAAAGACGATCCTCCATCTCCGCTGTACAACGTACCCTTGCGGAAGCTTTACCTCCGTCACCTTGGAGATGTGCCTCTCATTGGCTGTAGCGAAAGTACCAACGTCATCAGCCCAATTTAAAATCCTAAATAACAAACATGTTTGATATGATCGGGGCGGCTAAGATTTCTCTCGGAGCAGATCGGGAGGTGTAAGATTCGATCTGTGAACGCCTCACATTACGTGATAATCTGGGCCGATTCTCGGGCCCGATCGTGGTTCTAGGCCCAATTTTTTCAAAGATTCTCAGGAGAGGAAATCGGGGTAAAATCTGGCCGAGAATCCTATAGTCTGAGCCAGGCTTTAGAGAGAGACACACACACACCCACGCACAAATATAGAGAGACACACACACACACAAACAGAGAGACACACATGCAGAGGCTAACCGACATGTTGATCATGTGTGTTGATGGTGTGTGTTTTTCGTATTGAGCAGAGATTTATGAAGCAGTTGTAATGAATTAACTCATATTACAGATTCTTCTATAAATCTCCTGCTTACACCTCACACACACACACACACACACACAGAGAAATGGCTGTGTCAGCGCATTGTTGCTCTCTCTCGCCTCCTGACGTGTAAAGTAAAGCAGATAACCTAAAAGTGAGAATATTTACTGATGCGTAGAGTGAACACACGTATTTGTTTGTTCACGGCTGATCCTCAGACATGATGGTGTTGTGTAAAGCATCTGATTCAACATCACAAGACTATTAATGTCAGATAGTGATAACCCTAACCATAACCCTGACACGACCCAAACCTCAACCTCTGAAAATGATTTATTTTCCATTAAACGTCACGGTGTATTCCAGCGAGTACTTAACATCTTTACTGCTCTTCATGGGTTATTAACCTCATTAGAACCTTCCATTAACTCTTCTATTGCACAAACTGGATCTTTCTTTCAGGTGTCGGCTTTAATCTTCACAAGAACTGCTGTTTGTTTCAATATCCAAATACCTGAAACACAATCAAATGATCCCTCTTTACTCAACTCAACTCAACTTTATTTATATAGCGCTTTTTACAATTTTCATTGTTACAAAGCAGCTGTACATGAGACACATTTAATACAAGTATGAATTCTAAAGCAGCCCCCCCGGCCAGGCAGATAGTGCAAAACAATATGCAAACGGTGGTGAGGAACCCAAAACTCCCATCGAGAAAAAAAACCTCAGGGGAACCCAGGCCCAACCAGGGGATTCCAGTTCCCCTCTGGCAAAAGCTGCTGCCTCTGCACAAGCTCATCAGTGCTTGCACAACAAGGCTTAATAAAAATATAAAAATTAAAGATTATCATTAACAATCTAATAGCATTTGAAATGTTGTAGAAAAAAACAAAGTTGTCGCGTCCTTTATCCAGCTCTATCCTCTTAGCACTTGTCAGGTCACCGCTTCCCATTCTCAGCTCTGCCATCAGGTCTGGGCATGAACTGCATCCTGCGGTAACCTTGGAACAAAGAGACAAGACTGGCTGAGAGTAGAGTACTGTTCTGCACTCTTTGATGCAACAAGTACATCATTTGTTGTTGGATGTGTTCCTGGTTCCGGTTGATCTAAATAATGCAGCCTAAATCCTCTGAGGATTAATATTATGGAGGTGTAGTGTATGCAAGATTAAAAAGATGAGTCTTTAGTCTAGATTTAAACTGACAGAGTGTGTCTGCCTCCCGGACCGTGCAGGGAAGAATATTCCAAAGTTTAGGCGCTAGATAAGAAAAGGATCTACCACCTGCACTTGATTTTGAAATTCTAGGTATTACCAACTGACAGGACCCCTTAGAGCGTAATGTACGTGGTGGTCTGTAATACAATAGAAGTTCATTCAAATACTGCGGCGCTAGACCATGTAGGGCTTTATAGGTAATAAGCAAGATCTTAAAGTTAATGCGATGCTTTATAGGTAACCAGTGCAAGGTTGACAGAACCGGGGTTATATGCTCATACTTTTTTGTACGTGTAAGAACTCGAGCTGCCGCGTTTTGAACCAGTTGCAGTTTTTGTAATAGGCCCGCAGGGCAACCACCTAGAAGTGCATTACAGTAATCTAGTCTTGATGTCATGAATGCATGAATTAATTTCTCTGCATCTGACAGTGACAGCATATGACGTAATTTAGATATATTCTTAAGATGGAAAAATGCAATTTTACAGGTGTTTGCGACATGGCTTTCAAATGAGAGAGTACTGTCAAATACAACGCCAAGATTCTTAGCTGATGACGAGGATTTTATGGAGCATCCGTCAATCGTTAAGCAGTATTCTTGGTTGTTACGCATAGCAGTTTTCGGTCCAGTAAGTAACACTTCTGTTTTGTCCGAGTTTAGTAGTAAAAAATTGTTACTCATCCACATTTTTAAGTCAACTATGCAATCCTTTATTCGATGAAACTGCTGGGTTTCATGAGGCATCGAGGAAATATAAAGTTGAGTATCATCAGCATAACAGTGAAAGCTAATTCCGTGTCGCTTTATTATATCTCCTAGAGGTAGCATGTATAATGCGAAGAGCAGGGGTCCCAAGACTGAGCCCTGTGGTACACCGTACTGGACTTGTGATTTGCGGGACACCTCATTGTTTATTGCTACAAATTGAAAACGGTCGGATAAATAAGACTTAAACCATTTCAATGCTATTCCGTTAATGCCGACGTAATTTTCGAGTCTATGTAGAAGTATGCTGTGGTCAATGGTGTCAAATGCAGCACTGAGGTCTAGCAGCACCAATAACGAAATACAGCCACGGTCAGACGCTAAAAGCAGATCATTTGTAACTCTGATCAAAGCAGTCTCTGTACTGTGACATGCTCGAAATC
Organism: Triplophysa dalaica; assembly: GCF_015846415.1. Taxonomy (NCBI): domain Eukaryota; kingdom Metazoa; phylum Chordata; class Actinopteri; order Cypriniformes; family Nemacheilidae; genus Triplophysa; species Triplophysa dalaica. The sequence continues at coordinate 23,272,998 of NC_079550.1, read as the reverse complement.
CAGACTGGAATTCATCATTAATGTCATTCCTTTGGAGGAAGGAGCATAATTGAGTTGAAACTACTTTTTCCAGAACTTTAGATATAAAAGGTAAATTCGATATAGGCCTGTAATTCCCTAGTTCTTTAGGGTCGAGTTTGGGGTTTTTTAAAAGAGGCCTTATAACAGCCACCTTAAATGCTTTAGGCACATGTCCTAATGTCAGAGATGAGTTAATAATACTAAGAAGAGGATCTATAATTTCGGGGAGCATTTCTTTCAGTAGTTTTGTAGGTATAGGGTCTAGCATGCATGTTGATGATTTAGATGATTTAATGATTTTAGACAGTTCATCGTGATCTACTGTAGAAAATAATTGCAATTTCTCCTTAGGGTTGCTGTAGTTAGTTTGTTCAGCGGATTTCACTACAGGTTGCATTGTTATAATTTTTTCTCTTATATCTTGGATTTTACTTGTGAAGTAGTTCATAAATTCATCACTGTTATGCTGATAATCAGAATCTGACGTCGATGACGACTTATTTTTTGTTAATTTAGCCACGGTGTTAAATAAGAACCTATGGTTGTGATGGTTTTCCTCTATTAGTGTTGAAAAGTAGGCGGATCTAGACGTTTTTATTGCATTCATGTAATTTCGAGTACTATCCTTCCATGCTATACGAAATACCTCTAAATTCGTTTTCTTAAAGTTGCGCTCCATTTTACGGGATGCTTTTTTTAGAGTCTGAGTGTGTTCATTATACCACGGTGTTGGGCTGCTATTTTTAATTTTCTTTAAACGCAGAGGAGCAACTGTGTCTAATATTTCCGAGAAAGTAGAGTTAAAATTTTCAATAGTAGTGTCAAAATCGTCAACGTTATTACTCATGCTGGATATTTTAGACAATTCAGGCAGATTATCGAGAAACGCATCTTTGGTAGTTGAAGTAATCGTTCTACCATATTTGTAACAAGGAGTTTGATTTGCAGCCGTAGGCCATTGAAGCAAACATAATATCAGATAATGATCCGAAATATCTTCACTCTGCTGAACGATTTTAACATCGTCCACATTTATACCATAAGAAAGTATTAAATCTAAAGTATGATTACGAAGGTGAGTGGGTCCTGACACATGTTGACTAACGCCCATGGAGTTAAGAGTGTCTTTGAAAGCCAGTCCCAAGGCATCTGTATCATTGTCTACATGGATATTAAAGTCACCGACGACAAGGACTCTATCTGCGGCCAGTACTAGTTCTGATAAGAACCCACCAAAATCTTTAATAAAATCTGTGTGGTGCCCTGGAGGCCTATATACAATAGCTAGAATAAATTTTAAAAATGTTTTGTCCTTAGTATTAGGTGTCGATACGTGAAGTACCATGACTTCGAAAGAACTGTACTTAAAATTAGACTTCTGAGAGGTAATAAAAGAATTCTTGTAAAGTGCAGCGACACCTCCCCCTCTACCTTTTAGACGAGGCTCGTGTTTATAGTAATAATCATGGGGAACGGATTCATTTAGAGTAATAAAATCATCTGGCTTTAGCCATGTTTCTGTCAAACAAAGCATGTCTATTTTATGATCGGTTATCAAATCGTTAACAAAAAGTGCTTTATTTGAGAGAGATCTAATATTAAGCAATCCGAGTCGTAACAGCTGATTATCTGTATTTTGTTCATGTTTGATTTGTTTAACGTTTATTAAATTACTTTCAAGAGGTTTACGCAATATCTTATGTTTGCTAATCCGGGGGACAGACACAGTCTCTATTTTATGTTGTTTGTAAGAAGGGATTTACACATTTACACATTATATGTTACCAGAACTCAATCTGAACAATTCTGATTCACATTGTTTTGCTTTGGTCTCTGTCTGTCTGTCTGACATTAGATTAGATTAGATTCAACTTTATTGTCATTACACATATGCAAGTACAGTGTAACGAAATGTAGTTTAGGTCTAACCAGAAGTGCAATTAGCAAGTGCAGATATACAGTGTGAATAAATACAGAATACAATATTAGGAAAATACTATACAATGGGCATGTACTATGAAAATATGACAGTCGGTATGTACTATGAACAATATAAACAGAAGGCTATATACTGTGAACATTAATGTACAGGTGGTTATGAACAGATAACAATATAGACTATACAATAGTGCAAGTGACTTGAGTGTGCATTAGTTACAGACATTAGCTATTAAAGTTACAGTGCAGTAGATGAGTTGATGCGGTTATTAAAGGTACAGTGCAGTCAATCACACAATGTGTGAATGTCCATTTCTATACGTGTGGTGACGTGTGGAGATCGGTCAAATGTGATGTGATGCTTTGGTGTTTTGATAAAGAAACAAACTCAACTCTTTGACACATGATACTGTCGGGCCGGCTGATCTTTCTTCTTTCAGACAGAGCTGAATGATCGGCCGGTTTTGTGGTTAACCAGAATTGATTTGACCCTCAGTCCTGATACTGTTTTCTTCTGGAAAAATTGTCCAAAACCACAGAGGAGGATTTTCTGACTTCTAACATAAACAGTGATGTTCTGCACCTGCACCTGAACATTCAAGGTCAATGTCATCAAAATGCTCCGCCCGTCCGTCACATGACCAAACAACCAACAAGTCACATCCGAGTTTAGAAGAGATGTCAACACTGAGTCAAACTGAGCTCAAATGTGTCAAGTCTGCAATCAAAAGTCAATATTAGTGTAGATCCTCAAACATCGACTGATGATTTCACCTCTATGATCTACGTTCCTTCACACCTCCAGACTCTTCATGAGTTTACACAATCACACTCTCATTTCTCAACACACTGTCTTCTTTCAGGTCCTCGATGATGTGTTTCACATGACAGCAGTGAATCCGGTACAGACGGATGCTGGAATACGATACAGGCCCTGACAGAGACTGCTTTTAGCACTGAAGACACATGTGTGACCTGTGAAGCATGTCAGCACTGATGGATTCACTCATGAAGAGAGGTGCCTTCCCCTCAGCCCCGGACACCAACTCCAAGTGAATCTTCAGAGTCGACGCCGGCGAGGACGAGCGCTCACATTTAGAACAAGAGGTGACAACACGTGAGTCGCGGCCCCGCACAACCTCTCGCTCATCATACTCCTCTTAAAAATAACCCGCGCTGTTTACCGTCAACGTGATAATTGACTTGGAGTATTGCTTTCACAGAAGGGGATGTTTTAATAAACCAACGATTTGTCCCGTCATTCAGAGACTCACTGCCAGAAGTGTTAAAAACCAATTAAAAGCTTGGCATTGTGGGAAAACAGCACTGAGGCACACTTCTCACATCTACAGAGCAGGGGCCAGAATTAGAGGTCGCAAATGAGATAGTGAAGCCCCAGATAGATGGCATCGTTTAATCAACGCTAAACACCACCGCTGTCAAACACGCTCGCTAGCACAACACAAACTCGTGATGATGAACAGTGTTCTTAATGAGAGCTGCAGGATAATCATCACACGCACACTCATGCGATCGCCGGGCATTATGGGTACAGGGACGTCACAAGTGATTACTGATACCAGATGACCACAGTCTTTCCTTCTTTCTGATAGTTGACTCAATGTGAATGACCGTGTCAAGGTATGTCAATCATTTCTGCTGTGTTAGTGGAGTTTTCCTCAAACGCATCTCAACACGTAAACATCACCCCAAACTCCTTCTGAAAGTTAAGAAAACTAGGGATGCACCGATCCGATACTCTGGATCGGAATTGGGGCCGATCCGGGTCTTTTTTGCTGGATCGGGTATCGGACTGACGGGTTCTCTTCAGTCCGATCCGTTGCGATACCCGTGGATGTTACTCTAAATCTTCATAAAGGACTAACTATCAGGAAATTACCATAAACGTTGTCATGCACTGTATTCGATGTCATGTATCTTGATAGCTTTATGCGAGGAATAAACCAATATAGCATAAATAAATAATAATTGACCTCCGCTGGTGCGGTCATCTGTCAATCTCAATCCAGCATGCGTGTGTCCGGGAACAGTCAGGACGTTACTCGTTCCAAAGTTTTCAATATACTTCATAATCACTAGATAATAGATCGTGGTTTTGTTTAAAATGCATTTTGCCGGAGACAGCACTCGCTGAGTGTAACGTTATTAGATTCAAGCACTGGAAGCGGTCTATGTTATGCGTCATTCATACATAAATTTAAACTTTAGGATGGATTCAATGTTCAATGATTTAAACACATAACATATCTCTTCTCTTTGTGTTATAACTGTTTTGAACTTGGGAATCAAATATCAAATAACAGGATCATCTCTATCCGGGATGCTCGTGAGTGAAGCGGGTGCATTAAGAGCATCATTCTGCGTCCAATGCGCATGACTTTAAATAACGTACAAGCGAATGTATTAAGCGCATCATTTTGTGTCCAGGATGTGCATGAGAGAGTTTGGAGACTTTTATATTGTGATAGCTTTGTGTAATAAACAGAGATTTATTTGTTAAACATTTTGTAAGTATCTGTGCTTTATGAGACCACAATTTTTGTTTTGTTTGTATTTTTAAGTTTAATACAGCACTTAATTACATTTTAAAAAATCATACTTTTAAGTAAAAATACTTAAGTAAAGGAAAATGGTAGATTTTAATGTACTCATGGATTTAAAGTAAAAAAAAAAAACATTTATTTATGGACTGTAGTGGAATAAGTATGATGTGCTTCATACTGTAGGAAAGCATTTTTTGTCCAAAGTACTCTGATAAAGTACAGATATTTTAAAATGTACTTAAAAGTAAACATGCTTAACTATCCACCTCTGGGAATAAAAGTTAAAATATGCAAGTCTACTTTGATCATGAAAAACAGTGCAAGTATCGGATCAGAATCGGAATCGGCAGATACGCAGAATTCAGATATCGAAATCGGATCGGAAAGGAAAAAGTAGTATCGGTGCATCCCTAAAGAAAACACATCAGTAACATGATGTCATCACACAGAAGAACCTCTTCCGAGTCTCTTAATTCATTCAAATAAATAATATTAAACTATATAAAGTATTCTTAGTTAGACTTTGAATTTTTATGTCAATTCCACTATTGCACACATATATATACCACACAGTATTTAGTTAAAGGGGTCATATGGCGGAAATACGTGTTTTTATGTGTCTTTGGTGTGTTATAAGTTGCCCATGCATGTATTAGACACGTAAAATAGCAAAAATGTTACTGTCAGAACAAAAGATGCATGTTTTCTAAAAGCAAATGCGAACCCAGTCCTGCCTTAAGACCCGCCTTGTGTAACCACACACATGTACATCACTTTTTGGTATGATTTGACCAGTCAAATGACCCCTTTTAGAATAATCCCTTACTTTACTTTTCAAGGGGAAAGTAATTAAATAACAGTAACTAATAACTTAGTAGCTAGTGACACCTAACACTGGAACCAGATCATATGAGGGTTAATCAAGTCAAGACATTTCACTTTAAAAAACAAAAAGCTTTGAATGTAGCGTTCCTCCTTTTCTGGAGTTAAAAATGCACAACATAAACTACGGAAAATTAGGGATGCGCGATTAATTATTGACCACGTCAAAAATCGGCCGATAAATGGTCATTTTTTATGTTATCGGTATCGACCAATAATAAAAATTTAGTCCAATATATTATAGCCAATATTATATCTGTCGTGATCATTCCCTTACTGCTATTAGCAAAACATTGTTGATGTAGGTACAGTATGTAGATAAAGTATTTATAAATGTGTAAATTATAGGAACAAAAGCATATTGTTTGAATGAAACTGTAATGTCTGAATGCTGTCTGTTCTGAGACCTGTAAGACATGTGACTATAAAGAAACATTTTCTGGTTTGCTCTGGACAAACCTCTATCATTTGTTTATTGAATAAAAAATATACCAGAAAAGGTTAAAGAACCATTAACTAGTGTAAAGTAGGCTTGGTACATGATTTTCAGGGATCAAAAAGACATCAAATGGTGACCTTGTTTTTTGCAGTCAAATAAAAGCAGTTGTCCACTTTTCGGCTTTTATTTCAGCCTTAGGGAATTGTATATTGTTATTTAGATGCTGTATATCGGTTTTATATCAGTTACAGGCTTCCAATATTAAAGAATTATCGGTAACCGTTATCGGCCAACAATGTAAATATCAGTGCATACCAACAGAAAATAAATAACAAACTCATCATACATGTCACATTACTGTTACTGACACATGATATTATATTTAACCTAACCGCTGATGCCACTCTCTTTCAACACAAAAGAGGAATTTGAAGTAATTTGATTACCATGTGTGAGCTATGAACAACTTAAAAAAATAACGTTTGTGTCCCACAGCAGAAAGAGTAAATAAATGATGACAGAAAGTGAATCCACTATTTCTAATTACTTAGTAATGTGTCTGAATGACAGTGACCATGATGTTTTCTGTCTTCTGTTCATTTGTAAACATCCAAATCCTGAATCTAAACACTTCACTTCAACACAGTGGGTGTGCTTCCACCCAAGACCCCACATGATTTATCAATGAGTGAAGAGTGTGTGTGTGTGTGTGTGTGTGTGTGTGTGTGTGCCAGTCCATCGCTGTCATTTACACAATAAAGAGAATAAAAGACACTTATCTCTCACACAAAGTGACCCTGTGCACTTTATATAGCACGAAAAAATATGATGAAATTTCCTGTTAATTCCAAATATCAGAAATGTAATGAGAATGTCTGATGAAGTCTGCATGTGTGTCTAATCTCAGCTCTCATTCTTTGACCCCTGACATTCATAAAACCAGGAATAATCCTCTTATACCTCAAACCATCGTCTGTCTGATTCATTATCATTTATGAAGCTCACAGTAATGTCTGTCTGTCACTCAAAAACATCTCAAATCACAATAGAAAAGTCAAAAGTGTGTTTGAATTGTGAACATCATCAACATTAATACAAATCACGGGTAGTTGACAAAACCAAACATTAAAAATGTCATCAAAAGCAATGAAGTTGAATCTCTCTTCTGCTATTTTATATTATAAACGTAAATATTAATACTATAAAGCAATTTGTTTTTGGCAACGATTTATCTGTCAACTATCAACATAAGTATACAACTAGAATCTGTGTAAAACAGACTTCGTATGGATCACGACTGTTGATCGGACTGTTATCTGATCACACGAGTGTTTTTAGTCCGATCACACTCACTAGCTCCACTGATCAGATGCGTTCAGATTATTGACGCAGTGGTGCTGATGCTGAGAGAGAGAGAGAGAGAGAGAGAGAGAGAGAGAGAGAGAGAGAGAGTTGAGTAAACTCTTACCGGATCACGGCCGTGTCTCCCTGTCTGATGGTGATGTTGTCGGTGGATCTCTGACTGTCCACGCTGATCACCGGCAGTCCTGTGGGAATAAAACACAGCAGTCGGAAAAAACTCGCCTGCAGCTGTCGAAACGACACGCGTCTCCACACAAACATCTCCACAGATAATAAATCCACAGACAGAAAGAAAAGAGACGCTGTGAACCGATCGAGAGAGATCCGCTACTGACGCGCGAGAGGAGCGGGAGAAACTGCGATACAGCCCGCGCGCTTCTCGCGTGCACTAGCTCAACGCGCGCGCGCTGCCTCGCTCTCTTTCTGGCGCTTTGCTGCCCCCTTCACGGGAGTCCCGTTATCGGTTGTCACGACAACAGCTCGACTACCGCCTTTCCGTGCACTACAAAGCGCGCGAAGCTCGCGACTACTAACGTGAACGCGCGCGCGCTCCCTCGAAGCGAATGTATTTTTTTGACCGAGTGTTTTTTCCACAAACACCGTTTACACCAAAGACCGAATCACGTGTGTCATCAGCACGTAATCACAACAATAACTCGCCTATAGCCGACTGTACTTTACTGTAGCACAACCAAAAATAAGTTCTGGTTCAATCTTAGAACCTGTGACAATAAAGACACACACAAGGAAATGTGTTTTTGTGCGTACAGCCTATCCTACAACACACCAAACTCATCCCTGTGTGTCTCAGTCAATGATCCTAATGATGTAAAGCGATTAGAAATCAAACCAAACGATGTTTTTGAAATTGAAAAACTGTAGAAAGGTTTTGTGAAAACACCTCCACAGACACCAAAGAAAACAAGTCTCCCGAATTCCAAATGAAAATATCGCCTTTTAATTGCAGAATGTGAAGCGGGACAAACAGGTCAGAATAACACAAAAATATGTAATATAATCTCAAAGATATTCATGTTTAATCTAATATGTTAACACATACTTTAGGAAATGAATAAAAGGTGATTTCATGTGTCTTTCATGACTTTATATCATTCAGCTTTGATTCTGTTGAAATCCAATACACCCTGACTCTATTCAACACAACACAACACAACACAACACATGATGAAGAAACCATGATGAAACACAAAAGTGCAGTGATGTTTTCTGTGGTTGAATGTCTGATATTGTAGTCTTTGCTCAATGCTTCACAGCCTGCGGTCAGAATGAGAAATCGTGACCATCAGCGATCCGTCCTCATCAGATTAACATATTTCATTAAGCCAATGAAGGACTGAAATGACACACAAATTGTGTGCAAATGACATCGTCTGTGGGAAAAATGTATTCTAGTCATTTTCACCCCGAAACTCCAAAAGGAATCCTAAAACACAAAACAGATTGATCATTACATCTTAAATCACGTCATTTATGCTTTAAGTGTGTAACACAAATAAAAGACAACGGAATGAACGAAAATAATGTGTGAAACATGTTGTGTTAATCTCTTCTGCTCCGTCACGACTGTGTGTCTGTGTTGTGTTTATTATGTTCAGCCCTAACATCTGCTCAACTGACACACACGGAAATACACGCACACACACGCATGCACACACACACGAACGCACACGCGCACACGCACGCACGCACGCACACACACGGACAGATTCAGCACTTTTATTCTGTTGTGTCTGTGTGTGTTTCTTCTAGTGTGAGATTCATCATATTCATGTGAGCTGTGCTCAGTTCTAACATCCTCAAAATCCAGTTCAACAAAATCTTTATGCCAAGAAAATGAGCCCGCATGGAGTTCCAGATCTTTCTTAAAACTGAAGAAGACTGCAAGCCAGGCATAATTATCCTGAAACACCCCCCACCAGAGCAAGTGTGTCTCGCTCCTCTCGCCTCAAGGGTTTAGACTATATGACCAGAATATCTTCAGCATCATGTGTGCATTTACATTTATGCATCAGGCAGATGCTCTCATACATTTGTATCTGAGTGTGTGCTAACCCTGGGATGGAACCCATGACCTTGGTGGTGCTAAACACTGATCACAGTTCTGTCTTCATCACACAAATGATACGATTTACCTGAAACTCTTCTAATGATTACATCAGATCAGCATGATGCACGAGCTTCACCACACCCAGAAACTTCTGACCCGAGAGAATTCAGTCCCTTTCACGTTCTGCTTAGAAAAGGCTCTTTGCATCATTTAAGTGCATTTTGGAACCGAGCAGAAGACGTTGTGCTTCATCACAGAAACTGCTGCAGTAGCCACAGAAACTTCATCATCTTCATCATTCACAAACAAACACACACACTTTTCCCCAGACATAAGAGAACCTCACCTTCACACATTTAGTGGGAGTGACCTCACATCTCATGCAGTGGATCTCACCCTTCCGTTTATTTCCTCATGATTTACATTCTTCATTTTCAATCTAAACTCAGTTTTACCAACACAAACACAAGCCCAGCAGCCACACACACACACACACACACACACACACAGGTGTGAGATGGTAATCACATCTGAGGCTGGAGATGCACAAGTGTGTAAATGCTTCCAGTCAAATATCAGTGTTGGAAATCTTGTGGCTGTCAGTTTGTGTTTCTGTAATGGAGTTTAAAGTTTGACATCTGACCTGCTGGAGGCCAACACACTTTCTGTAGCTCACAGAAGATATTACAACACACACACACACACAAACACACACACACTGTAAATAGAACAGAAGGTGCTCTTGAAGGTCGTCTGAGGCTTTAACTGACCTATAATTCATCATCACGGCCGCTGCTGCTGTGTGTGTTTTCTGTAAACTCTTTTCTGGAGAAATGCAGCAGATATTTTACAGCCCAAAATTGTGTTTTCATCACACAGCATTATAAAGTCACATTATGCATCGCTCCATTACATTTGACTGTTCCAAATAAATAATATTGCCATATGATATTGGCTGTTTACTGGTTTGGTTAAGTTATATTGAGAAATATACTTACTGAGGTACAAATTGGTCCCCAAAATGAGATCCAACCCCCCCCCCCCCCCCCCCATACATCTATGATGACACTCCTGTTCTCTTTGTTGTAATCCTCTATCACAGTTATATCAAGTAGATCTTTTGTTTTGACACAGAGCAGTAAATGTTGTTGATAGTGTTGACATCAAACGCTAACAGAGCATTACAACACTGGCCCTGTATTAAAGTTCCTTCAGAAGTCTCTCTAAATGTGATCATCTTATGACTCAAACTGTCTTATATCTGTATATACAGCCGCCAGAAAAATGAAAATAACCAGTTTTTCTGATTTTAAAATGTCCGTTTTATAGGTACACTATGTGTTTAGGTAAAATGATCATGTTTGTTTCATTCTGTGAAGTACTTACAATATTTTTACCAAATTTCAAATCAAAATATTGTTTCTATTTGGATTTATGTGAAGAAAACTAAGACTAGAGAGACAGAAAAGATGCAGTGATTTTATCAGACCCCAAATACGGCAAAGAAAACATGTTCAGATTCACTTTTAAGCTTTTAAAGTTGTAAAATGATTGTTTCATGTGATAAACAAGATTTTATGGTCAGTTTTCATGAGTCTTGTCATGCGGTCAGTCTTTGACACTGCTGTTGGATGACTTTATGTCACTCCTGAGGTTTGATTCAGTTGAAGTGAAACAGACACTGGACTGAAATGACCACAACACATCTAGAAATGATGATTTGAAGAAAATGTAATTATTTACCACGGCTGTGTTTGTAACGGAGGCAAGCTAGTGAAGTGCTGTGCAGTATGTAAACCTCACTCCCCGGCCTCAAGGACCCTCTAGCGACAGACGCTAGAGACCGCGGTCTTTAGCCTCCTCGCTAGAGCGCCTGACTACCATGCCGGATCTAACCGTTTCAAGGCCCGCTTAGAACGGTGCGGAGCGTTCCGGTTACATATATCTATATCTGTATATATCATCATGTTGAGTCTGCTGAGCTCATCTATCAACAACATTTCAGATGAGAGCTGATCCTGACAGTCCCACTTTAGTCTTGTCTATATGTTCTGCAGCCTTGATGATATTCACATTAGTAATGCTGTGTTTAATATGATGGGTTAACATTCACACCATCCACAAAGCCAATTTGACTTTAATGCAATTGATGAAAGATGATGAGGATTTTTCTTGCTGAATTGTGCACCATACAAGCAGATTAAAACCTCACTCAGTTCTGATTTCAATCATGTTTGAGGGACATATTATGCCCACATAGCCTCAGTTTTGCCAGTGTGATTTCTAGAATGTGTTAAACCAACTGTGAAGACTTTAGAACTGCCAAAATATGGTGGCAGCATAAAACCACATGGATCCAGCTGGACTGAAGGTTGTTTCTTATCAAGCCACTTAACAGAAATGAATATAAAACATTACACACACTAGCCGATGATTGAAGCGAACCTGTTGTTCTTTACTGCTTTTGCTTTCATTTCACAGCTTTATCCAAAGAATAAAAACACATGACTTCATATGACACCGACATCCATCTGAAGTCTGATCATCTCCCTCTCTCCCAGTTAAATTTTTATTTCATTTTTTCATCTCTGAATCAAATGATGAAAGAGAAACAAGACAAGTGAGACGTGTGCGTTTAAGTATTTCACATGAATGTTGATGTTTATTTGGACTGCATATAAGGTCTGTTTACTGAAGAGTGTGAAGTGATGTTTGACCTAAAACACAAGTGTGTGACTCAAGATTCCTGCAGGGTCATATGACATTAAACACTTCTAGTAAAGTTTCTAAGACAGAAGTGCACACATCCAGTTAGATATAAGAAACATTCTTTAGTTTGATTTGATACGGTGTGAATAAAAGACAGCACTGATGGTTTCATTAGAGGCCAATAAAGATCACACGAGCTTCAAGCAGTTTGTAGTCATTGGAAAAAAAAGTGATTTGAACTCCCAGATTGACAAACCTCATGTTTGCTTTCTTTTAGAAGTTGCTCAACTAAAATTCAGTCAACTTGTTTGTTTTTGTATTGTAATTATGATATAATCCACGGGGAAGATTGAAAAAGACCAGTGAGAGTCAGATCAACGTCTGGAGCGTGAATCCAACATCTGCTGCAACATATGGAGCATCTATTACACATGATTCTCAAGCTTTATCACTGTATGATGAAGAAACTCCTGTCTGTGTTCAACTGTGTTCTCACGATAGATCCTCATCATCAACATTATGTGATGAGCTTTGAAACCCATCCTGCATCTACACAACCACTGGAAACATCAACAACATCACAAAACTGAGAAATGTTTCAAACCTGCCTAATATTTACTGAACACCAGACAGAAGGGAATCAGTTCAAGGACATCTGAATGCTTGATGATATTAAAGTCTTTTAGGACATCAGACGTCAAATATCATCTGCTTGTTTGTTTATTTACTGTCTACATATATCATGTAACATATATCTATCAAATGAGAAGGGTTCATATGCACAGCGGATTATAAACACTCCTAACCATAAAAGAAAACACAATTGACATTATATATATTTTTTCCAAATGAAGACATTCCCAAAGCGAGGTTGTGCTCATATTTTTTAGGTTCTGCTCACCTTTAAGGTACAAATTTGTCTCCAAAATACATTTATTTTTGTTCGCACACGCACAGACGTCATAACAGGTTATTTGTTGTCAATACATAACAGCACATTGCAATTTTGCTGATTTAGTGACAAATGTTTTTTTTAACCTAAACAGAACGACAGGAGCGAGCTCAACTTCTGCAACGTTTACATCCATCACACAGATCAAGTCAACACTCAGCAGGCAGAAGAGTTTCCCAGCATGCACCTGTCAGAGAGGAAGATGACCTTCAGTTCAAGCTTCTGACTGACAGATTTATTCAGATTCTCAGAGTTTGTGGTGATGGATCTGAACACAAGGAAGGTCAGACGTTCTCTTTCATTTGGGTTTGATCTGTTGTCCTGACACCTTGACATGATCTCGGTTCTTAAACACATTTCTGCTCTCCCAACAGGTCAAAGTTGCCTTCGTATTCACTTCAGAGAGTTTTTGAAGATTCACACCAGAAAATATTTGAAGATTCACACGAATGTGAAATGAACGAACCAACTCATCGTCTTTGATCATCAACACTTTGAATATCCTTTCAGCCTTTTGCCTTTTCTATGAGAAACACAGAGATCAAACACACGCAACACTTCAATACACACCTGTCTCTCTCTCATGCTGTCTCTCTCTTTCTATCACTGATGAAGCCATCAGCACACATGTCAGTAAGACAAGAATACAGTAAGAACTGAGAACCCAACCCGGCATAGATAGACAGAAGCGTGCTGATCAGACAGACTGCACTATTCTGAAAAGCTGTGATTTGTTTTCTCTCTGCAGGTTCCTCACAGTTAACACGGTGATGAGAGACGACACATGAAACAGCCTGACGTTTGAGCTGAGACAGACATGTTTGATATGAGGTGAAGTGACTCTACAGTCTGTAAAGTTGGGTTTAGCTGTTGATAAAGGTCACGTTTAGATGTGAAAGCTGTTTAATAAAGCGTCAGTGATGTGCCCTCACGCCGTCCTCTGAAGTCCAGTGATGTTATCAATCACACTTCACATCAGCAGCTGTCGCTCATCTCTGAAACAAACACCGGCTGTTACTCACTCATGTGACCAATCAAATGCTCGTCTGACTGCTGCCGTTTGATTGGCCCGTACCGTCAGTGACCCTGAGAGGTCCAAATGACCCCGAAACAAGACCCCGGCCCACGCTTTAAAATCTGGGAGAAACCTCGTGACCCAAATCAGTCAGACGGATCAAATCTTCCTTAAAGCCTGTTGCAGAAATTGCTGAAATCACTCAGTTCCTCTGACAGTGTGCTGCTTTTCACAGCAACCGCAATAAATCAAAGAAATAAAATATGGAGATTTTCATACATGCAGAGAGAGAGAGAGAAAGAGACAGAGCATGTGTTTTTCTTTCAGATTTCTGCTGATGTTCAGGGAGAAACACATTAAAGACGAGCAGAGAAGAAATAAAAACACAACCAAGAGAGCTCACACAGAGTCCTGCGGCCACAGAAAGAGAGAATAAAAGCATCGGAGAGTTCACATCACACAACATCAACATGTTAAAAATTTTGAGGAAATCTATAAACACCCTGAACATCCCATGAAAGACTTTGAGAGTTTTCCATCAGAATATCTGCCATGAAGACTTCTCTCTCTCTCACATCTGGTTGAGAAGTGAGAAGAACAAGACCTCTTCTTAAAGAACACAAACTCCTCATCACAACCAGCAAGCGTGTGATATAAGACAAACACAGAGCTGTCAACGTCTTCATGGAAGTGTTGAGTAAATGTGTAAGTGTACTTTAGTGATGTAAGGCAGCTGGAAATGTTCTAAGATCTAAGGTTGTTTTTGATGCTAGGATACAAGACAATCAAACCCCATTTGTTGCTAGATTCTGAAGAATGATATCCTGCCCTCCCCTCAGGGGTTGTTGATGCCCAGGAATTGAACCCCCTCTTCTTATCACACCTCTCCCCTTCATCTCTTCAGGCCTGATCACTAGGAAAATGCTTATGCTTTATTCTGTGTGTATCATTTATTGTCAAAGTATGAAGTTTTGATGATTCATGTTTGGTATTGTTTTAAAGGTCATGGTGCGATGGGTAAAAAGGTCTAGTTCTTTTAAATCTAACAGAGAGTATGTTAGAGCTTTTTAACTCTAATGCATCACCTGCACTCCTCAAAGAGGTGTGACTTTCTCAGGGAATCCTGTTTATATGTAGATTGAGATCCATTTGATGTTCTCTTCGTTGACGAGAAAACAAACAAATCAAGTTTCTCGCTGACCATTGGCTTTGTTACATCTGGGTATATAAGGTGAATTGGCAAAAGACTCGAGGGGAGCTTCTGTTAGCAGAACTTCCCACATTGCAGCTGTGCATCTCGATTTTGAAGCATCTGTAACCAGAACTTCTCACACTGCAACTGTGTCTCTCGATTTCACCAGGTATGATAAACTTTGTGGTTTTATTTGATTATTTTACTATGTTGATATTTGTTGCTTAGTAAATTAGGAATTTCTTTGTATACACATTTTATGATTTTAATTAATGTTGTGCCTGCCTGGTGTAATAAATTGTTATTGTTAATATTATCTGAATTCTTCAAAGTTTGTTATTACAAGTAGATTGAAAGGAACCTGTTCTGTTACTGCAAAATCGATGTGTCAGGATAGGTAGGGCTAGTTTATACTAGATTTTTAAACGAGCATTGCTAAAGCTCACATGATTTCCACCTATCATCTGGCCTAGCAAGTTGCATGATCGTGACTAAAATAACTATTGTTATGTTTCTGAGCAAGCATATCGCGGCCAAACTTAATGATATTAGTTTACCCGGCAACCTCTGACTAGAGATCGGAACTGATCGTTTTGTGTCCGTGAGATCCATGAGCCCGGCCGGCGTGAGACTCTGAGCGACTGCAGGTCCCAATCGAAAGAATAACTATATATTTATAATAAATATTAAAGTATGGAGAATTAACTATAAATAATAAACATTAAAGTATTAAAATTTATAGATAAATTAACGCTTATCAACAGATACATTTGAAATGACATATAAGTTATTTTATATATTATATTGAAATTGGAGTCAGATCGGTCTTTACCACAGAGTCATATAAATTGAACTAAATTGTAACAGTTCTTGAATAACTTCATGTAGAAATCGCTGAGGAGAAGCAGAACACGAGATCCCTTCAACCATACCATTGGATTCCGTTGCTGGGCCTTTGGGTGGTCTTTTACAGTGATTTCGGTCGTCTCTCGTGCGTTGTGTTATTTGCTCAAGTCTCAAACAAACATCCAGCATTGATTCTTTGCTTTTGTGCTCTGTGAGACGGGCTGAAGTATGAAAACATCACATCTCGTAATGGAGATCACTCTATCACATGAGGTTCTGAAGTCACAAGTCCATTTCAACAGAAGAGCTTCAGCGCTTGATGGTCGGGTGGTCCGTCTGAAAACAGATGCTGATCAATGTTCCAGCAGATCACAAAAGGACTCTCCTCACGTGTTCTTCAAGAAATAAATCAACTTATTATTAGTGAAATGATGTTATTAGTGAATGAGATCATCTTTTCTATGTTGATGCGGACACAGACGCCCTGTTCACAGTTGCTATAACATGTGTTTAGGTCCATGGGATCACAAGTGGACGAAAGAGACACAGACCTGTTTACACCTGGTGTTTTAATCCCTCTCCTGATGTCAGGCGAGGGTTTCATGGCAGATAAATACAAAGGCTTTTCAAATATTCTCATCACATGGATGACATAAGCACATGTAATATGGACACAAACGTAAGAGAAGACATACATCTCTGACCACCGCGAGAGAGCGAGAACACTGTGAGTGTGTGATAAAAAGCTGGAATGGTGAGATAACATTGAACTTGACACGTTTTTTTCCTCTTAAACCAGTTAGCTCTTCAGCCGGCAAAGTTTAAATCCTGTCTGGGACGGAGAGTAGGCGTCTCTTGTGACTGTTCAACCATCTACACCACCAACACAATCCGGTCAAATGCGTTTTCAACTGCCTCTGGATGTGGTCGAAAGTGGAAAAACACCCGTTCACACCTGTGTTTACCCTCGTCCACTTGTGATCCGATGGACCAACACAGATCTTATGACCAGGGGTCAACAGAGATCTGATTGTGTATCATTGTTAGACATAGAAACCTTGAGTGAGTGATTCAGGGTGAAGATCTTCATAAGAATGTGAGTATGACATGATCAACAGACATGACATTTACATTTACATTACATTTAGCAGAGGCTTTTATCCAAAGCGACTTACAGGTGGGGTAAACTATGGAAGCAATTGGGACAGAATTAGGACAACAAAAAGCGTTAATGCAATCAAAAAAAGAAGACTGGTCTCATACAGTGTTGGGTAAGTTACTCTGAAAAAGTAATTAATTGCTAGTTACTCATTACATATTCAATAGTGTAATTAGATTACTGTCCAAATTACTATGTCCAAAAAGTATTTAGTTACTCATTACTAATTACTTTCTGTATCCTACATCAACCTTTATTAGTTAAGTGATTCAAGGATAGACATGAAACGGATTATTTAATTCATTCAAATAATATTATTAACTGACCAAAGTATTACAAATGTGAGAATTATACATTAAAGCACAGATTTTAAAGTAAGACTTTGAATTTTGAAGTCAATTACGCTATTGCACACACATATATTTAACAAAATATTTAGTTTAATTACATCAAAAGTAACTGTATTTAATTACAGAAAACATATGAGTAATCCCTTACTTTACTTTTTCAAGGGAAAAGTAATTAAATTACAGTAATTAATTACTTAGTAACTAGTTACACCCAACACTGGTCTCATATAATCTAACACAGTATACAGAGCTAAGTTATATATTAAAAAAAATATATATATAAAGAGTAGAGAAGAAATAGAAGTCAGAACTGATCAGTCAGGTGTTGGCGGAAGATTGTGTTTTCAGACGATTCTTAAAGATGGCTACAGAATCTGCAGACATGAATCATCTTTCAGTTCAGATCTGTATTCACCTCTTCATATTTAAGGAGATAGTTTACATAGAACTGTTCTGATGAACACAAAGAAAGATATTTGGAGGAATGTTGGCAATTGACATTTCTGGGACACCCTTGACTACCGTACTAGGAAAAATAATTGTATTTCTTTGGTTCTAAAAGAAGATATTTTGAGAAATTTAGGAAATCAAAAAGTTCTACGGCACCTTTGAATATCATTGTCATTTGTTCTAGTCAATGATCTCTAAACTCCATTTATCAAGTGATTTCACATCTGTCTCTCTCTCTGTGTTTCATTTCACCTGCAGCTTGTGTGACCCTGGACCACAAACACACTCTTGAGGGAAAAGGTTTCGAAATTGAGATTTTTACGTCATCTGAAAGCGGAATAAATAAGCTTTCCAATGAATGGATTCCATTGCATTGGTTTGTTAGTCACGACGACTGTATCAGACGATTAATAAGAAGAAGCAGGTTTGTTTTAACTCTCTATGGGCTTCCCGCTGTTATGATGTTGTGTAGAGCAGATGAAGTCAAATCTTTACAAAGATATCAAACATGAGTGACTCATTCTCTAAGAGCGCCAGCACAGGGAAGATTATAAACACCTTTCTGACCATCACGATTTCTACTCACAAAAATAAAGTTTTCATCATTTACAGATACAAAATATCTTCATGGAACATGATCTTTACTTAATATCTGAATGATTTTTGGCTTTAAAGGGGTGATATGTCACTGCTTTAACGAATATTATGGTTTGTTTTAATTGTAATGTAATGTGTAAACATGATTTAAGGTTAATAACGCTGTATATTTAACACACCGTGCATGTTTGTATCTCCTCTTTGTCCCGCCTCTCTGAAAAGCGAGGTGTGCTCTGATTGGCTAGTTCACCAGTGTGTAGTGATTGGTGGAACACTGCAAGCGTGTGAGGGAAATGTAACGCCTCTGACCATATTTGGAACATCAGGTTCCTCTTCAACTGTACTGACAGGTACACCACATTACTCTCGTCTACATTTGGGTGGTCTTAGTCAATTCAGACCACCAACTGACGTAGATGTGAAGGGGTATGATTACACCAGGCGTTTCAGGCATTTTTGGTTTTACATAGAATGCATCTTTTGTTCCGACACTTACATTTCTGCACTTTTACGTGTCTATTACATACATGGGCAACTTGCAAATGTGATCATTTTGACCATACAATATGTTTGTGGCTATTCCTAAAAATGCTTTGGTGCTACTTAAGACTGGGTTAGTGGTCAAATTTAGACTGTAGCATCTCATTGTTTTCTCCTCGATATTTCTGAGCTCATGTCTGGAGGTGGAGAAATGCGTCATGTGCTGAAGCTGCAGGAATGCATGTGTGTGTGTGTGGGGGGGGGTCATATTGATCTGAACTACAAACACAAAAGACTCTCACTCCACAGACAGACACACAACTGAATGACATTCAAACATCAGCACACACTGGCAGAAATAATGCTATGATTGACAGTGTGGAAATGCTGTGTGTTAAAAGATGTCGAGTCTTCATTTGTCATATTTCCAGTGAGATTCAGCCTGAGAGAAACATAAAAGTGAAGCATCATGTGAAAACGCTTTCATCATCACTTGGTGTTTTCTGCTAAACATCAAAGACTTTGTGCGTCTGTTTGTACGAGCTCATTCATTTGGTTTTAACAAAAGTGTTTGAAGAAATGAAATGATTTTCTGGGAAGGTCCACTTTTGAAACAGTGAAATAGATTCACATAACGCTGATAGAAGGTGACAGTTTCCCATTGAGCCTGACGAATGGAGAGCCAGCAGGCCAATGACAGAAAACCCTTTCAATATATTTAATATTAGAGAGAGAGAGATCGAGAGATCGAGAGAGCGAGAGAGAGAGATTGAGAGAGAGAGAGAGAGAGAGAGAGGGAAAGAGAGATTGAGAGACAGAGAGAGAGACCGAGAGAGAGAGAGAGACAGAGAGAGAGAGAGAGGGAAAGAGAGATTGAGAGACAGAGAGAGAGACAGAGAGAGAGAGAGATAGAGAGAGAGAGAGAGGGAAAGAGAGAGAGAGAGACAGAGAGAGAGAGAGAGACAGAGAGAGAGAGAGACAGAGAGAGAGAGAGAGACAGAGAGAGAGAGAGAGAGGGAAAGAGAGAGAGAGAGACAGAGAGAGAGAGAGAGAGAGACAGAGAGAGAGGGAAAGAGAGATTGAGAGACAGAGAGAGAGAGAGAGAGAGAGGGAAAGAGAGAGAGAGAGACAGAGAGAGAGAGAGAGACAGAGAGAGAGAGAGAGGGAAAGAGAGAGAGAGAGAGAGACAGAGAGAGAGAGAGAGACAGAGAGAGAGAGAGAGACAGAGAGAGAGAGAGAGACAGAGAGAGAGAGAGAGGGAAAGAGAGATTGAGAGACAGAGAGAGAGACAGAGAGAGAGAGAGAGAGACAGAGAGAGAGAGAGAGAGAGAGAGAGAGAGAGAGAGAGAGATACAGAGAGAGAGAGAGATAGAGAGAGAGAGAGAGGGAAAGAGAGAGAGAGAGACAGAGAGAGAGAGAGAGACAGAGAGAGAGAGAGACAGAGAGAGAGAGAGAGACAGAGAGAGAGAGAGAGAGGGAAAGAGAGAGAGAGAGACAGAGAGAGAGAGAGAGAGAGACAGAGAGAGAGGGAAAGAGAGATTGAGAGACAGAGAGAGAGAGAGAGAGAGAGGGAAAGAGAGAGAGAGAGACAGAGAGAGAGAGAGAGACAGAGAGAGAGAGAGAGGGAAAGAGAGAGAGAGAGAGAGACAGAGAGAGAGAGAGAGACAGAGAGAGAGAGAGAGACAGAGAGAGAGAGAGAGGGAAAGAGAGATTGAGAGACAGAGAGAGAGACAGAGAGAGAGAGAGAGAGACAGAGAGAGAGAGAGAGAGAGAGAGAGACAGAGAGAGAGAGAGAGAGACAGAGAGAGAGAGAGAGACAGAGAGAGAGAGAGAGACAGAGAGAGAGAGAGAGACAGAGAGAGAGAGAGAGGGAAAGAGAGATTGAGAGACAGAGAGACAGAGAGAGAGAGAGAGAGACAGAGAGAGAGAGAGAGAGAGAGAGAGAGAGAGAGAGAGAGAGAGAGAGATACAGAGAGAGAGAGAGAGAGAGAGAAAGAGATTGAGTGGATTGCTCTCTATCAGTGTTGGGTGTAACTATTACATGAGTAATTAGTTACTGTAATTTAAATACATAATTGAACTAAATACTGTGAAATATATTCATCGGTGGAATTGATGTCAAAATTCAAAGTCTAACTTTAAAATCTGTGCTTTAATGTCTCCTCACATTTCTATACTTTAGTCAGTTAATAATATTACTTTATGTAGTTTAATATTATTTATTTGAATGAATTGTTTCATGTTTATCCTTGAATCACAGAACTCATCAAGGTTGATATGGAAAGTAATGAGTAATAAGTCATAAAATACTTTCTGGAGAGAGTCATCTGAGCACTAATCTAATTACACTATTGAATATCATTAGTAACTAGTAATGGATTACTTTTTCAGAGTAACTTACACAATAATGTCAGTGAGATGTTCAATGAAAAATTCAAAATTTTGAAAACATTTCCGCCCCTCAAATGCTTAACTACACGCACGCAAACACACACACGCGCACGCACGCACCCACACACCAACACACGCATGCACGCACGCACACAAGCACGCAAACACACACCCCTGCACACACACACCAACACACGCACACACACACCAACACACGCACGCACACACGAACACGCACACACACACGCACGCACACACGCACGCACGCACGCACACACGCACGCACGCACCCACCCACACGCACCCACACACGCACACGCACCAACACACACGCACCCACACACACACACTATTATATTACTATAGCAGCAAATAAACCCAGATCAAATGAATCTCATCTGTGTGTGGTGTTAGTCCTCAGCATCAGCAGATAGAGACACATGTCATATATAAGCACTGCTGGACTCTTCTTTTGTTGATTGACTGTAAATGTAATCGATCACAAACGCAGATCATATGAATACACACAAACTCTCTCTGGTGACATCCAAGCCATACATCCGTTTACCACTTTCATACTCTTCTTGAATTTGAACATATTTCTAGTCAGGTACAAACATAACTAGGTTTAGCAGCATGACATGAATGACTGCAGCAATAAAAGAAAAGATCAAATCATCATCAGTTCTCATCCATCAATAGACTGTATGCTGGAGGGTGATGACGTTCTTCCGTCAGATAACCCACTTCTGCTCTCATAAGAATGAGGTTATTTGCACCAAACGATACTGATATGTTGCTCATAAAAAACTTCAAATTCCAGCGAACCGAAGCACTACATGATCAAACCTCGAGTGAGAGCAGAAGTTGATTCAGTTTTTATATTTGTGGATGAAGCTTGAAACATAAAGTCCCCTTTTGACTTGAAAATGTGTGATGTAGTGTCTAGTGTAGATGGAGTGTGTAGTGTAGATGTAGTGTGTAGTGTAGATGTATTGTATATGTAGTGTGTAGAGTAGTGTAGATGTAGTGTGTAGTGTGTAGAGTAGTGTAGATGTAGTGTGTAGTGTAGATGTAGTGTATATGTAGTGTGTAGAGTAGTGTAGATGTAGTGTGTAGTGTGTAGTGTGTAGTGTGTAGAGTAGTGTAGATGTAGATGTAGAGTAGATGTAGTGTGTAGTGTAGATGTAGTGTATATGTAGTGTGTAGAGTAGTGTATATGTAGTGTGTAGAGTAGTGTAGATGTAGTGTGTAGTGTGTAGTGTGTTTGGATAATATGACTGAAATCTAACGTGTATGTTGATGACTGAGTGTAAAACATCATTGTTCTCTACAGACGCTGCTTGAGCCGGATGTAACAGGGCTGGACCACACAATAGCTTTCCTGTGGCTCAGTGGTAAGAGCATTCCTTCAACAACGCAAGGTTGTGGGTTCAATCCCAGGGCAATGCACATACCTAAGTTTAAATGTATAGCACATTGCAATGTAAGTCGCTTTGAATAAAAGCGTCTGCCAAATGCGTAAATGTAAATAACACAGACGGATGCGCTCGAGCATTGAGTCACTTTTACAATCTCTTTAAATACAGTTTACTTTATGTTCAGCAGAATGATCTGAAGTTTTAATGTCACGCAAAGAAGAAGAGAAATGATGTCACTCTGTCTGCTGTTCATATGTGTGAACAACAAATCTCTATCACTCTCTATCACTCACTCACTCACTCACGCTCTCCCTCACTTTACACGCCGTCAACATTAAACAGACAGACGGAGAGTTGGTTCAGTTTAAAGCCTGGCTTCCTCTTGACCACACTGATCAAGTGTGTCTTTCATTCTTTATATTCTTCAGTGGAAAATAAAAGAAGTGGATGTCAAAATCTGCATCTTCTGCACGACTGATGCGTGTCTGATGTAAGCATGACAGCTGATTCTCAAACTCCCAGCTAGATGCTTGAAGCTGTTATTAAGATCAGTATTGATCATAAATGCTCTCTCTCTCTCTCAATTTCCCTTTAATATCCTTCAGAATAATAGGATGATATAAAGTGATGAATACATCTTGAGCGTTATGATGAAAAGCTGATGAAAGTGACAAAGGATTCATTCTGTCCTTGCACATCGACATTACTGGAGATTACATCACAACTCTTTCTGAATATCATCCAGTCACTCCTGAGAAGAGCCGAATGAAACTTAAACAAAACTTATTGACATTTACAAAACCACAGCAAAAAGCCCACCTGCCACCAGCACACACAGAAGAAACGTCAGAAGAAAGAAGAACACAAGCATTACTTCTGGACATGATGGGAGACAAAACAACCTCCAAAACAACGGCAGTAAAAGACCAAACAACAGCATGAGTCTCTCCAAACACACACACACACACACACACACATCTGAGACTGATGCCATGTTATTTTAAACTTGTGTTCTTGACAGAGAGCCATTAAAACAACACGTTGGTCCTGCTGCACTGCGGTCAACACAAGACAACACTCATCTGTCATCACTAAAGCGCTCATACATCACCATCACGTGTGCGTTTGACACACACAACAGTCACATGTTTCCAACCTGTAAAACATGTCACAACATAGAATGTCATCTCAGAGGACGCCAGTTCATCCATGAGAGCGCATCAGACCGATGCAGAAGTTTTGTGGTTGGTGGGACACTTATTCTTGTGTGTGTAATGTGTGTGTTCCTCATTCTCTTCACCCACATAATCGCTCCATCTGTCAGTTTAGGTTTCCCAGACGGACTCCATCCACACACATAAAGCTCATGAAGCTGTTACGAATGTGATGCTCTTCTGTTCTCTCGAGATGTTAAGATGAAGCCCACAAACCTGCTGAGACGTCAGGTCTTCAGCTCTCCTCCTGCGGATGAAACATCTGCTTCACTTCATGAGAACATTGAGAGAGAAGATCGTGTAACCTTCAGCTCTCATGTGTAATGTGCTCATCACAGACAATGATTGACAGGCAGAGAGGATTTCTGATTGGTTAAACAATGATCTGAGCTTCAGCAGCTATAAGGAGTGAAACAGTGACACCTGCTGACCACAAACACTCACCACACGACACATCATGACTGCAGGAAGGGTTAGGTCTGTTATTTCAGTTCATTATGTAATATCATTCACTATAAAACAACATTTATCACCTTTAGAGAAGGATTTCAACCGAAAGGAAGTCCTTGGAAGTGTGACATAAAGGTTAAATGTAAAGAGCCGGTGAGTGGACATACATCATGTCCGAGAGTTTTCATCTAAAACAATGCATTATAAACATTTCACTGTCACAAACAAACACTCCATGAATAGATATCATATAGAAAGTGTAAAGTATTTGAGGTCAGAGGTCAGATAAGTGTCATTTCATCATAGACACTGACTCTCAGCTCAACTCTTTCTCAGATTCAGAACGCATTATAGTCTATTCATCGCCAAAGCAACATTAAACCCACACTGTCTGTCTCTCTCACATCACGGCTTGGACAGGATGTGCTGCTGTTACTATGGCAACAGCACACACGAGTACACCCTGGTTACAGTCAACCTCGACTTCACGCATAACCACAGCCGTGAGAGAGACTATACTGCACACAAACACAGACCATCTCTCTCTCTCACATTATATATTGAAACATTTCAAACAGTGATCTGATTCTCAGGGTTGATTTAAGTTCAACATTTTAACTTCCAACAGAGAAATCTCCTCACTTTACTACAACTTTTACATAGGGTGACCATACGTGGCATTTTTCATAATAAAATTCACATTTAATTCTCTAAAGACGTATAATCATTGTAGTTTCATTCTTTCCTTGAAATATAACGGTTGCTTTTCTGAAATAAAAACCTACTGCAATGAACCTTTAAAACATCCAGGTCAGGACCTATCCAGGAAAAAAGCCACGTGTGGTCACCCATCATGTACTGACCGCGGACTTCAAACTCTATCTCACATGTGCACTGCTGCGGTTACACACAAGCTTCAGCTCTGTTGATCTAGTGTTAAGTGTCCTGCTGTGTGATCCTGAGTGTTAGTCAGCAAACAGCACATCACACAAACTCCACTGGAGGGCAGCACACACACACATTCATACACAAGGGTGAATGACAAATGAAAAAGTGTTCATAACGTATACTTTTATATTATTTATATGAATATTAAATAGCACAAGAGAGATTTATCTTCATTTGTCACACCATATAACACATTTATGGCATATTCGGCAACGACCCACAATGACATCAGATCACCTTATCATCAACTAAACTGCAGGATTACCCACAATGCACCTGTTCTCTCTGATCATCAAGGAGAAGAGAATGAAGGCGAACCCACAGAAGCAGCCCGAGTTCCTCAAGCACAGCGTGGAAATGTCTGACCCGTCTGGAGGATTATGAGTGTTTACTGCAGGGAATGAAACTTCAGACGTCACTTACACTACAGAGTGAACATACAAGAGGTCATGTCTTCATACCGTCAACCAGAACATGCAACAGACAGATCATTGTGTACCGCTGAAGAGTGATGCACACACACTTTATATATGATGGAAAACTCCCTGTGACGCTCTCAGCTCATAGATTTGTATTCAGGACACACTTTTCATTTGCTAAAAGAAAAACACAGCAGCTCTTGATAAATGAAAGCGTCTCTGAGACCAAAGCCAAGGTTTTATTTCATCTGAGGCGTCTGTTGTGCAGGTTTAAGAAATGAAGTAAAGAGAATGGCATTACATCACATTCAGCCATTCAGCACTCACAAGAGGTGAGGAAACAGCAAAGAATTCAGTCCAAGAGGGAACAACAGAAGAAGACGTGCTAACCAGCTCACACAAAGCAAGACAATACCAGTAGAGAGAAAGAGTTAGCATGTTCCTGTGTAACGGGTATATAAAGTGAACTACTAAGTATTCTAATAATTCACCCAAAATTGTTCATTTGTACGTTTTATGTGATTACCTGATCTAAATGTGTGCTTCCCATTTAACTGTGGTATGAAAGCTAGGTGAATAAACTTCCTGTGCAGACCCCTCCTCTTCCCTTTTGTAATGTTGTTCAATTGGTAGAGAGTACCATAAGAGCCTTAAATCTGAGAGGCTGCTTGTATGTTTCTTTGTTGATCAGATTAAATGATCCAGTGAACTGAAGCCTGCAGCCCCCTCTCTGTTTTTCACACAACGCAAAGTAGACCAAGTCTCTAATAACTGGTGTCGCTGGACGTACGCGAGCCACCGGTTACACTTGTCACGTGTTGCCGAATAAGATGAGCTTTTACTTGTTTCTTGGAGGATGGGAAGGATGTTGCAGATCGGAAAGAATTGTGAAGATTGTTCCAGCAGACAGCGATAACAAAGGAGAATGATCGAGAGATTGATACAGTCTCGTAACAGACAAGGGGACCCCAAAAAAAATATTTTGGACATGAATAAATAGGACTTTTATTTTGGTGTTCATTTTTGCCTATCTCGCCCTAAAGTATTCTTTGCCGTCGTTGTTGTTATTACATCGTAATGGAGAATAGCTACAAATGTCCTGGAAAGTAATAATATTAGCATTCTTTGCTAAAATATCTCCTAACCCATGTCCGAGTGTCACAGATGTGGCTATGCTAAGTTTTTTTTAACCATCCCTGTCACCATGCAAGTGGCTTTAGATGGAAATTGTGAAAGAGAAAAGTGCCAGGAGAAAGGGACGTTTAAGACAGTCTTGAGGGTAAGATGCTTTATCATGTACATCATCATAAACTCACCCTTTATTCTAAATTGGCTGAAGTTCCTCTGAATACACGTAGCCTATAGCCCACTCCACACTGAACAAGAAGACGTTGTGTGCACACTGCAGAAGTCCACTGCTGTCCTAGATGTGTTAGTTCTTATTTATAGATCATATTTTAGACATGTTTAACGAGAATAATGTTATAGCCTATCAAACAATAAATGTAAAGTGTTCCATGTTGATATTGTATAAATTAGACGTTCATTAACACTGGGAAGGTTTTGAAAAGAGCGATGTGCATAAAGCAGATGTAATGCTGCAGAGCCTGGTATAGCCAAATTGTTGGATCTTGTGTCTGGATCATCACTCAAGACCCATAAAGCCCCCTCCCTTTGAATCCTGATCTCTTAATGCCAACATCAAAGCAGCAGATCCAAGGCTGGCTCCAGTGGCTCTGGGTTTAGGTTGGTTCTCCCCCGAAGAACCAGAACTTGTTGGATGAATACATATTTAAATACAACTCACTTGTTTAGGTAGGCTTTTTGATGATTCTATCACTTGCTGAGGGTTATTTATGGTCTTAATGATTATGTTTTGTTTATTTTAATTATTTAATTTTAATTGTATGCTGTCCTTGAGTGGAGGACGTTTACAGGGTGAGTAAGCTCACATTTAACATTTCCAAATCACTGCATATTAGGGATGTAACGGTGTGTGTATTCGTACTGAACCATCACGAGCTGTCGAGGGGAAATTACAAAATGAAGTGACCATTCCTATGCCCTACTTCCTTCACAGGGAAGAACCCTTGTAGTTTAGACTTTGGAGTGAACAAGGCATTTGTGTGCATTATGTAGACGTTTGGAATGCACTTGGCAAAGGAACAAATAGACGTACTGTTACACCCCTAGTACATTCAGATTACATCTTTGTGGAGCTCATCATCATTGTAACATCATTGACAAACACTACAATAACAAATAGAATGATAATACATCTGGATGCGTTATAACTACTTTTACTTTTACACAGGCCAGTATATATTGACAAAACTTGCATATACTTATGGATCTATACATTTGCCAATGAAATAATGACACAAATGAAATAAAAGCTTGTGCAGCGTGTGTTGGTCAGGATGAAACACTCCTCATATCTTCCTGTGATTTGTGTCCGGTGTTTAGATGTCTGTGATGGAGTCGTGTGTGAGGAGAATCAGTGAAGGGCTATCACATCAGACACCGCTATCTAAGAGAGGTTTGTGCAGCATTAAAGCTTTTTTCTCTTCTTTCTTTCAAAGAGGAGGAGTTTAGAATATATCTTCTTATGTTGATGATATTGTATGTTCTTAAACTCTTTTTTCAGATAGTTTAGCTTTCACAGGCAGCACAGCTCATTGTAAATACCTATTGGATGAACGTCACAAGGTAAATGTAGTTCAATAGTTTTGACATAAATAATAATAATACGGTCTAGTGAGTGTCATATAGCACTGGTGAGATTGTTTTAAATGTTTTAATTAAACAAACACAGAGCAGACACATACATGCTTTCAAACAACCTGATTCAAGACAACAGAATAAAAGTCATGAAAACACTCTCAAGTCCACTCCACGAGTCTCTGCGTGAGACAAATCTAGTGACATTGATAAACATTAAACAAGTACTGCTGTTCTCTCTCTCTGTCTCTTTCTGTCATGCCTTTAGCAGTTTAATGTGATGATGTGTCATGTAAGAACAAAAAGACTGAAATCATTTTTCTTTCCTGATTGAATCATTCTGAAGTCAAAAGCTCTTCAAAGGTCAAGAGATTTTACAGAGCGATGGCCGTTCTAAATGCAAATGACCAGAAATCATCCCCATCAATGATCTCATGAGCTGAACATGCATATGTAATATTACATACCACACCACACGGACACTCTGTTCATACATCAGACATGCTATTTAAAATACATCCAAGAGCGAGTGACACATTTTAAACTCCATTCACTTGCCATTCATGAAGTGCATTTTCAAACGTGCATAGTTGAAAAAATGTGTCCATGTAATAAGAAAAACGTTAAAAGATAAAAAAACATTTTTCAGCTCATCAAACAAAGGAAATAAAGTCAGGGAAGGACGCCCTCTGGTGTTTAAGTTGTGTAACTATTTTTTCAACCCATTTGAACTTTACGTAAGAATAATAATAATAATATGACATCTGTTGTGTGCTGTTTGTCAGGTTCAGTGAGATCCTGAGAGCTCATAGAGACAGAGCACATAAATGCTCAACATGTCTCTGTAAATGAGCTTCAAGTGTTTGTGGGGCTGTGATGCGTCTCACAGGAAGTGTAAAGGTTGTGTGAGTTCAGCGTCACTCCAGAGACTCGGCTGCTGCATTTTCCCTCTTTCTGCCGGTTTTGTTTTGGAAGATGAATGAGATTGAAGTGCTTCTGACAGCATCACTTCACATTGTTATTATGGACTTCTAACAAAACCTCTTCCACGTCTCCTCAGTCGTTCCCGTGACAGTTTTAATCTTGTGTACATGCAGGGATCACGCTTGATCATTTCTATTTTTTGGGGATTAAAACAATAAATCCCGTGTGTGATGTTAACTTGTGGCTTTTGTGACAGATTTTAAATGAGCTTAAATTCACCTCTTATTATACTGAATAAAAGTCTCAACTCAACTCCTGTATAATAAAGGTGTTGTGTCCATCGCTTTCCTCAGTGTTAGTCTCATTCACACATCATATTTCACACATTTGAACAATGATCATTGTGGAGTTTAAATAAATGAGACGTTCATTCACACTGGAAAGTATTTAAAATAGCAATGTGCAGATAGAGAAGATTTAATGACACATAGAATAATATTACATTAACTGTGTGAAATTGTATGGCATTAATCCTCAAACATGAAACTAGCTTTTACACAGGCCTATACATTGACACTGATATACATATGGATCTATAGGATGACATCTGTCAATGAAAAAATGACCAACACACAGTGATGAAACTTGTAATAAAAGCATGTGTTGTGTGTCAGGTCGAGCTCCCTCACACATGTTTGTTTGTATTTGAGTCTCTTGATATCTTTCTGTGATTTGTGTTTGCTGTTTAGATGTCTTCACCGGAGCCGAGTGCGAGGAGAAACCCTGAAACATCGTTCTCAGATGGGTTTTTCATGTATTTTTCTTTTAAAGACGATTTACCATGTGATGCTTAGTATTTTTTCTCTTATGTTGCTGATAATGTATGTTTATATATGTATAATTTACATCACAATCACCAAACGCAACCAATCCTGTGCCAGACTCTGTGTTTCTCTGTGTGTGATGTTTAATAACATCATGTCACTCTGAGCTACACACTGATACTGTTCACAAGTCAGATTTCCTCATCATTTATGAGACAGAGGATGATGATGATGAGGTGGTGGGGTGTGAATGTATTTCAGATGTAAATCTCTGTATTTAACTCCAACACTTCACCTGTCCTCATCCTGACCATCACCACGGTTAAGGTCGTCATTGTTTTCTTTCTATGCAAATACAGTTTATTAGTATTGAAGTGTTTAGCTGTGGATATTAAAAACATGAATATTAATTATGTGTCACTGCTGAACCTCCCTCACTTGATGCATAATAACATTCACAAATAAAGAGGAAGACGCTCATTTCTAATCTAATCAAATAAATTAAATCAGTAGGTGACAGAAAAACACACAATAAACACTTACACACCTTCATTTCCCTCTGTCAAGAGATTTGTGTGTGGGTGTGTCTCCGATTGTGTGTGTGGGAGTGTGTGCGTGTGAGAGTGTTTGTGTGCGTTTCTCAGAGTGTGTGTGGGAGTGTGTGTGTGCGGTCAGATATGTGTGTTTCTATGAGTGTGTGTGTGGGTGTATGAGTGCGGTCAGGTATGTGTGTTTCTCTCAGTGTGTGTGTGTGTGAGAGTGTGTGTGTGCGGTCAGATATGTGTGTTTCTATGAGTGTGTGTGTGGGTGTGTGAGTGCGGTCAGGTATGTGTGTTTCTCTGAGTGTGTGTGTGTGTGTGTGAGAGTGTGTGTGTGCGGTCAGATATGTGTGTTTCTCTGAGTGTGTGTGTGTGAGAGTGTGTGTGTGCGGTCAGATATGTGTGTTTCTATGAGTGTGTGTGTGGGTGTATGAGTGCGGTCAGGTATGTGTGTTTCTCTCAGTGTGTGTGTGTGTGTGAGAGTGTGTGTGTGCGGTCAGATATGTGTGTTTCTCTGAGTGTGTGTGTGTGTGAGAGTGTGTGTGTGCGGTCAGATATGTGTGTTTCTCTGAGTGTGTGTGTGTGAGAGTGTTTGTGTGAGAGTGTTTGTGTGCGGTCAGATATGTGTGTTTCTATGAGTGTGTGTGTGGGAGTGTGTGTGTGTGAGAGTGTGTGTGTGCGGTCAGATATGTGTGTTTCTCAGAGTGTGTGTGTGGGAGTGTGTGTGTGTGAGAGTGTGTGTGTGCGGTCAGATACGTGTGTTTCTCTGAGTGTGTGTGTGGGTGTCAGGTGTGTGTTTATGTGGAGCGTTTGATCCGTCATGTCTGATGAGAATAAAGTTTCAGTCAGTGGATGGAACGTCCCGTGTGTTTTCAGTCTCTGACAGCCTTTGGAATGACAAACTTCCCATTATTCTAATCTGCAGATGAATATTCATGATCTGTGAAGAGTGACAGTGAACTTCTCGCCCTCGGGCGCTTTAGTTAAAATACACAGAGGATCTGTCTCAGTCAACTCATGGAAAAGAGCTAACAGAATCTTTGGAATATAAACATACAGCCATTCACAAACTCCAGCCAAATAAATGAAAATTCTGTCATCATTTACTCATCCTCATGTCGTTTCAAACCGTTATGAATTTCTTTCTTCCGCAGAAGACAAAGGGAGACATTTTGAAGTAAGTTGGTCAGCAAACAGCACTGAATCCCATTGAGTTCTGTTGTATGAACTAAACTAATGTGAACATGTGCCAGTTAACAACATTCTTCAAAATATCTTCTTTTGTGTTCTGTATAAGAAAGAAAGTCACAGGTTTGACATGACAAAGTGACAAAATTGCTCTTTCTCTAAATCACACAGGGTGGACATGCAGAAGATTTACAGTTCAATGATAATTAAACCTTCCACACACAATATTTTCCCAAACTCTATTCACCACGGCAATCTGCTTAAAAGGAAGCACTGTTATCTAATGAATGAAGAGTTTAGGATTAAACCTGAACTACTGACCCGAC
Organism: Triplophysa dalaica; assembly: GCF_015846415.1. Classification (NCBI taxonomy): domain Eukaryota; kingdom Metazoa; phylum Chordata; class Actinopteri; order Cypriniformes; family Nemacheilidae; genus Triplophysa; species Triplophysa dalaica. The sequence continues at coordinate 23,240,609 of NC_079550.1, read as the reverse complement.
ACGAGCTCACTCTCCCTAATAACACCTATCTCATAGAACACACAAGTTACACACAAGTTACTCTGATCACTTCTGACGGTCGGTCATCATTAATATGACTAAATAAATATCGACTGAACTAACCCTATCAAGAGTGCCAGATGTAGCTGTCTGAAACATTTCCGACGAGTACTCTGACCGTGATAAAGTCATCAGACACACCTCTGGGTTGAGATTTAAATCACCATTACAGGTCAGAACAAAGGCCACGACTCAAAGATCACCATTCACAAGTTTACATCTCGATCTGTATCAGAACATAGTCTCAGAGACTTCAATTGCTACTTACAGTATAAAGGGGTGGTTTCTCAGACAAGGGTTAGTATAAACCAGGACAAACCCTTAGTTTAATTAGGATATAGAAATCAGGAACGAACTCGAATTTGCGAGTGAGGATTGTTGGTAAGTTCTCGAAAATTATGTCAATAAAATACTTTGGTTTTTATACTACCTTATAAAGTTATAGTCATTGTGTGGTATAAGCGTTTGCCATTTTTAACGTGAACCTGTTTGAGACGACCCTGAACGAACGTTAAAAGGTGAACAACACAGCAACAAAATACATCATATAGTGCATTTAAACAATAATTAAGGCTAGTTTACTGCCACTTAGTTTGCCTCACGTAGACGATAGCGATTTTTTTAACGGACTTGTGAAACAAAAGTAGATGGTAAATACGTATTTGCAATCAGCTTAGCAATTAAAATGTTAACCCTAACCCTAAGCATATTTGGATATCTTACTAAGGACATGCCATGCTAAACAAATACCAAGCGTCATAACTATACTTAAAGCGTAAGTAACATGACATCATGAAAATGACGTTCCATGCAGTCTGTTATGTTGCCGTGTTTGAAAGTAAGCTGTCTGCCAAGTTATAAGTCCGAAGGTGAATAAATAAAGAAGTTATTTGCTTGTAAAAATGAGAGTCGACTCTGAATCACACAAACGAGTCGTTGACGCATATCTACGTCACTATACATAAACGTGTTGCTGAGACTGCCGGGAAAATGTATGTCTCCTCCCCCAAACACTGTCGCACTTTCGTGATGCATGTGTATGATGTCTAGAGTCTGTTCTACGGTGTGAAACTAAGTTCGTCTTATTTCAGCTAGCTAAGCAAGAACGTCTGAGGGAAAAATGGTTACAATTCAATTTTCAAAGAATACAAAAGGAGTATAACCCCAGAGTTTAACTGTGCGAGCATCATTTCACCGATGATTGCTTTGATAATCTTGGCGCCTTCAGTGCAGGATATGTGAAACGATTATCCTTGAGAGAGGGGCAATACCAACTCTATTTGGACCTTTTTGCTCCACCGAGTCCCAACCTGTAAGTGTGACTTTTGATATTTGTCTGAACTTCAAGAAATATTTTCGTACCTTATGTCTGTGTTTAGCTAATGCATATAACAATAACATTAGCATGTAGCGTTATTTCTGGTGTGTTACAGTTTGTTAATCTTGCTATTTCCTCGGCTGATTTAATTGTTCAATCCATGAATTCTCAAAGTATTTGTTTCAAGAACTAAGTGGAGTACTATCTGTATTGTAATAACATCTGAAGATACGAACACGGTACACTGTATGCCGTGTAAACTAGTCCATGTAAAATACTGTTACAAGAGAATTGTAAATGTTCTTTTTCTTACTGGGATCTGCAGAAGGATGAATTAATTCTCTAAATACTTTAAACGTTTATGAACTTAATAGAATGTTTTATGAAATAATTTTGTTGTTATGGCAACAAACAATAGAAAATGTTTTTCATAACATAAATTGATTCATAATAATGTCTAAGCAACCTGTTGCACTTCCTGGCAGCAAATATTTTCATCCTCTATTTGCAGTTTGACGCATTTGCCGCACGTGCACCTATATAGATATATTTGGGTGAAACTACAATAATTTTTCATAACGTCGACTTTTTGAAATGCTCTATGTACCATGGCAACGCACAATTAGACGAAATAATAGTATTTCTAACGTATTTTAAGAAAAATTATAATTTACTTCATTGATAAGCAAAATGTCACACTGAGAGTTTTTATGACAAGAGTTGTCACTTGCCACTGACTATCATCCTGCTCCGGTCGTGGTGGAGTTTGTGGAGGATTAGAGTCTTCTTCCTCGTCAGACTCGGGCTCAAACTGCGCCGCCATCTCTATCTACACATATATATAAAGACATCCAACCACATGTTAACCATAATCCTGTAATGATGGTAGTGGCGTTCACTTTGCGACAACTGATTAACGCGTTTGACCAATCACAACAGACTACACCATCTGACCAATCACATGACACAAGGTTACCGGGTAGGAGGGGCCTAGACGGGTGAATCGCGGAACGAATCATTTGAGAGTCAGTCAAGAAGTAAGGTACGAATAACTGCATATAATTACGAGATTAAAGTGTTTTTACACATTGTATGTAGATAAACTTGTTGTTGGACACTCGATTACTCGATTAAAAAACATATGTTACCTACTCTTTAAACAATTTGATGTGAGCAATCGCTATTAAGAACAATTCATAACATTAGCCCTTGGTCAGATGTTAATTTGATCGTTTTTTATTTGTGGCTGAATACAGCACATCATCATAAGTAGTAAAATGTAAAGGTTACAGTGTTATTCTTAACGTTACGTTTAGTTAGTGTAGCAATATGTCGTTTAGATTCAGGAGTGAGGCAGAAACACATGCCACGACGGCTGCAAGTGTGAGACGAATCTGAACTAAAAGGTGAAAACTCCAACAAAATAAATTAGTGCATTTTAACACGCTGGAGCTTAATTAAGCGTTGCTCTAAATCATTTTGGATATTTTTCTGTTAGAAGAAAGCCCCATTTCGACTGAAGGACTTGTGAAGTAAATTACGTGGTAAATAATTTGCGTATTTGCAGTCAGTTTAGCAAGTAAGATGTTATGAAAGGATGCTGTGATTTTATATGTCTCCACTTTATGTCTTACTAGGGCCTTGCAATAATTTGTGGCTCGTTATCGCGACATGTAGTGAAATATAAAGGGCATTGCTTAAAATATTCTTCTAAACGTTACGTTAAATTAGGATTATGTCATTACTAACTTGAAAATTCTTATTTCAGGAGTGTGTTAGAAAGAGCGCGACGGGATGAGCTGTTGTACTGCAGGTGGTGCGAGACAAAGGCCAATTGACCGATTGCAGAACAGCACACCGCTGAACTGAAGGTGAAAACTTAAAACACCAACAAAATTCACTGTACTTGGTACTTGACAAAAGGGTTAAACAAAATTCAAGTTTATTTTTCAAACCCCATAGGCAGATTTGTTTGCTTGTTTTTACCATGAATTTACTTAATTCTTATACTATTTTTCAAAAAAATAAAAAAGTAATTTTTCTTGTCAAGAAAATATATATTGATTTAAGAAGTTACAGATACTTTTAATAAAAACAAGACAAAAAAGCTTAGTAAGAATGTCATTTTTCGAAATGAAACTGTTCAGATGTTTTATAGGTGTTGTTTTAAATTGAATATTAAGGTTTTAGTGCAAGATAAGATAAACTGTTACTGATTTTGAAAAGATTTTCTAATAAGCTTTGAAAATGGAAAGTCTTGCATTGCTTTGCCTTGTCGGTTTGAATAAATATTTTTATTACAACAGCTTTTTCTTCGGTTGCATTATTTTGTAAATTAAATTGTTTCATTCTTATTTATATGATATAGTGGTAAATAATAGATAACATTTGACTGTAAAAAAAACTATACTTTACAGCATTTTTTATGTAAAATTGTTACAACATCATCTGGCCTTTTGAGGTATTTACAGGATTTTATATGGCAACTTTGTTGTCAGCTAAATACTGTAATTCCTTGGAATTACTAAATAATACTGTAACATGTAATACAGGTTTGCTTCGATATTATTGTAAAAAAAGGCACTGTAATTCACAAGCAACAATTACCTGTAAATTGCTTTAGACTAAAATACTGCAAACCATTTTACAGCAATTAACAACAATTTTACAAGACTTTATTGGCAACTTTACTGCCAGTTAATTCCTGTAAATTTTACAGTACATTTTTTACAGTGTACTTTACAAAAAAAACTTGTGTGCATCTTAAGACAACACAATCACAATGATATATTGTAACATATGTCAGTATAACTTGTTTCCGAAAACTAACCCATGTGATTCCTTGTTTTATGGGATCTTTCCAGAGTCCTATTGGTCTTCATAATGTGCAATCTGTATGTAAGCACTAACCCTTTTCTATTTTTACTTTTGGAAATAAACATAATTCAGTTTGATTTATAAGTTGTTGTTTTCTTCACTAGAACCCCACAAGGTCATCTATGACTAGGGCTGCACAATATTAAAGAAAAATGCCCTATACTAGAACCTGCTAAATAATACAATATATGATAATAATGCTTTACGTATTGAAAATCACTTTCAATTCCATCAAACTATATTTTGAAACTGAATATTAAACGACCAACATACATATTTTTGATGTTCATCATGCTCAGTTGCTCTTTTACCTGCATCAACGCTGAATTAACATACTCTTTGGAATTTAAAACTTTTGTTAGTTAAACCTTTGCGAAAATGCATTTGCAATATTTAGATAATTTCAATATGCTGTGCATCCCTAATAACTTACTTTGTGGGGACATTTGGTCCATATATTGTAGGGTTTACCTGAACAATGCGCACACATGCACATGCACACGCGCACACGCACACACACACACACACACACACACACACATGCGCACACACAGTCTCTTCTAACAAAAATATTCTTCATGTGTATATTCCGGCCCCTCATGTTTAATGCCGTAAATAACACCAGTTCAAACTTTTCCATCTCTAACACGCTCCGATTGGCTCATTAATGAAGCAGTAAATCTAATCATTAATCAAAGACTACCCACAATTCTCTTCACTGACATCTCCCTCGAAAAGCAACAGAAGAAAGAATATAAAGTATCACAGACTGGACATGGGCCGCTATGATAAGATTAATCGAAAATACCAAATGAGCCTTCAAATAAATGATGTACATCAGATGAGAATGAAACTCAATTCTGACTCCATGTTCACTCCATAAGGTAAAATATCACAGATAAAAATCCCAGCCGGTCCGCTCTCGTCTCATCGGAGAGACCGTGTGAGAACGTGACATCTCAAAGTGCTCGTCTCTGTCTGAATCTAATCTGCCTGTTTAAAAGATTCATTTCGTTGGTTCAGGAGAAAATCTCATTTGGCTCGGCTCAATGTCTGCAGGGTTGCCATGGTAATTATCAAATCCAAAACAACATGTTTATCTGCAGGAGAGACTCTTATTAATCCACAACGTGGAGAAAACAAGACAAGCCTCTGGACAAAGACAAGTGGCTCAAACATGCTTCTGATCCTGATCTACTCTACATCAGGACTGGCTCGTGGCTATAAATCTGGATCATATCATCTGGTTAATCACTTGAAGTCTAAGTTTAATATTCAAATGACTGAATATGTACAGAAATCTTTTGTCGCATGTCTTTGCGTGATTCAGCCTAAAGGGGGCGCTCCAATGTTGATTGGCCAGCTCTACAATCACATTTGAATGAAATCTTAAAATAAACATAAATGTGTTTTATTATTGTGTTTGGTCTTTAAAAAAACTAAGTTCTCTGAACTGCATGTATGAATCAGTCTGCCAAAAACAGGGTTAATGCACTTTTACTAGAATAAAACCATGGTTCAATTCCACTTATATTTGTTTCAATTTTACAACTTAAAACAACAAAGAACCCTCCAAAAATGAGTTGAATAATTAAGAACGCATTTTGGATTAAAAAATCTTGCTAGATTGAGTTTATAACCAGTTCTATTTGTCTGTGGATGAATATTTTGGAGGGGCGCTGTCCCACCTGCCCATACAGATGAGCCGCGGATGCTCTACATACAACAGAGTCCTGGGCTGCGTGTGAAATAGCATACTGTGACAGTACATGCTGAATCTGAATAAGTATCTACCTATCGGCCGTTAAAACACTACGTTCTATGTAGTATGAGTGGGAGTAGTATGAATACTGTATACGGACAAACTGTGTCGACTATGTTTATGGTCATGTGACCCATATGCTCTTTGACCTGTGACGTATTAACAACAACCTACACGTGAGCGTTGATAAAAACATCATTTAGGTGCCAGAAATTCATTTATTGGCACTTACATAAAAAACGGACGTCCACGTTAAAGTTTTCAGCAATACTTACTTGATTTACTTTTGACATGTTACCGTTGCTCGGCTGCCGTGGCGTCATGGGATATATAAGTGTCCATCCGATCCACACTCACCAATCTCAGCGGTAGTCGTCCATCCGTGTGTTTCTCGCCTACAGTTCTTTGCATACAGAGGTTACAGACATACTTTTCATGACTCATTTTCGCCTACTATATAGTATGGAAGTATGCCATTTCAGACGCAGTCCTGATGTCAGGATGTCATTCAGCTGTGTGGATGGTCATGTGCTCAGATGTCCAGTGACACGCAAGACCAAAGTCAAACACACCACAGAACGGCATGTCATGTAATATTGTGTGTGTGTGTGTGTGTGTGTGGACTGTGATCATTAAAGATCGAATCTTTCAACTGAAAAACTCATTAACATGGAAATGCAGAAAACAAATTAAAAGTGTAATCTCCTCAGAAGCAGCAAATAAAACACCTTTATTTATTTATAATTGTTTGTTTGGTTGAATAGAGAACATTCTTTAAAAACATTCCATTTTAAGTTTGAGAGTTAAGATTGACCGTGAATCTTTCCAACTCCAAAATCACACTGAAACATACTGTTCATCCACGTCAAAGGAGACAAACTCATTCATTAAAACATCTCAATCTGAACACATAATCAAAACCTTTCAATGCATTTGAAGTAAATCCTCTTTATAATAATAAACAATAAAACCACGAGACCTGTGGCTCAACAATCTTAACAGCAAAACGCACATTTGGGCTCATTGTTCATTATTCTACACGGCAATCATGATGCAGCAACATGAAACGTGAGATATCACATGTGAATTTATTTACATCACAAGTCATTTCATGTGAAGAACCCTGTGACCTCTTTTTGAGAGTGACAAACACACACGCACACACACACACACACACACACACACACAGCATCCGATTATCATACATGAGCACAAACCCTTCTGGAGACAGATGATCCCGATCCTGTCAATTTCTGACAGCTGATGACAAGAAACAAGAAATAATATGAATTCTGAACTCATCTACAGCATGCAGATTGACAAACGGTTTCTAAACTACCAGGAAAACAGAACATTCATTATTGTCCACTTCTAATGCCCATCACACACACACACACACATCTAACACACACATACACACATCTATTCAAGAACAAAATTTAAAAAAACTTCAGAATGTCATTTTCACATCAAGTTTAAATGAAGAAAAGAACAATAAATGTCTATCATTGTAACATTGATGAAGAAGTTTGTGGTCCTCATGATCAAAGAGCTGCAGTTTGTGGATGAGAATGAGTTGAACAGATGGAGAATCATCAGTATTCTTAACATCGCTGACGTCTGCTGCGGGTGCTACTATAATAAATCACATTTTCACTTTTCTGCCTTCTTTTGTTCTTCTGGAGGCAAAAACAGCTGAACGCATCTCTGACATCACCAGAATCTGTGCTGTCCAGCACACAAATAAACACTGAGATGTGTGTGTGTGTGTCGGGAATGATTCAATTTATTATTTCACACATGAACTTTGACCTGTTGGACTGTGAGCTCTTTAAATGGACAAATTAAATGCAGGAAGATTTCACAGGTGTTGCTGTTAACTCTTTCCCCGCCTCCCTTTTTTAAAAAGTTGCCAGCCAGCGCCAGCGTTTTTTTACATTTTCACCAAATTTAATGGCTCACAGTACATTTTATGTAATGAATATATGGAGTCTCAGCTTTTAAACAAAAGAAACTGTTTTCTTCTATCTTCCCCCCTTAGATGTGGGTAGGGTTTCTTCAAAATGCATCACTTTGATTAAACAGCTGAGATAACAAAACATTTTGGTCAAAGATTCCCCCCAGATTACACTCATCAGATCAAATATAAATGTTCTGGGTTCGTAGATTCTGTACTTTTTCCCAAAGGTGTGTAACAGCGCCACCTGCTGTACAACAGTACAAACACTGATTGCCGTTCTAACTCTTTGGCGGGGAACTGTTTTTATTTTAAATGACGAGTTTATTTGTTAATGGCGGGGAAAGAGTTAAGGTCTTTGCACATACAGTCCAAAATTATCGTATACCTTTTTTTGTATTTGGCTCACATTTGTACGGTGTCTCTGATTTGTTATAAAAGGCTTCTCAAAATGCTTGACGCATGTGAAAAATGTGACAGACGAAAATATCGGAGGCAGTGTGCAAATGTGATTGACACAACATGAGGTCGTATTTATTTTTTAACGTGCGGAAATTCCGGAAACAAATTTCGGACTCAATGTGCAATGGGCTTCATTGTGCTTGAGGTCACTGAGATCAATGTTTAAAAAAGTTTGGAATGAATGAAAATGTGAGCAGTGATAACTGACACGTGACTTTAAGTGTTTTTCTTTCCCTAAAACTGCAAAATAATGACAGTTGAAAATCAGTTGAAAATATCTGAATTCATTTCAATTACTGAGAATGAATGGTTTGAATGTTTTAAAGGTTCAAGGCCAATGAACTCCTGATCCTCTCGCCGCCCCAGAGATCTTTCATAGACATCTTCTTCATTTCTTCGATTGAGTTTTTATTGGGTCTGTTTAATTGTAAGAATTGTGTGTAAAATAAAAAAAACATCCAATGAATAATGCATAAATCTACAGTGATCAGGATTAAAATGCTAATTTGTTCATATTTCCGTCGTGCTTCGTTTGCATGTGAATGTTTAAACGTCTGAGTGTTTTATGCAAATTTGGAAATGAGGCCTCATTAGCATAAATACGCTGAGGGCGTGTTGATTATTCTGATATGAAGAGCTTTTATTGGATCAATGCTATTTGTCACATTTACGATCCAAGTTTTATTGGATGAAGTTCAAAGATTTGTTTGTGTAACTGTCAATCATCGTCTGTGTGGAGCGTTTGATTCAATCTACCGACACATCAAATTAACCCTAACCCTACACACACACACACACACACACACACGTGCACACAAACAAACCCACACAAGCCTGCATCTCTATCCATCAGTCTAACTGTGCTGTGTCCCTTCATCAACTGTGATCGATTCACTTTCTGCTGATCAATTCATCTGTAAACAGCCATGACTGTAATGAATTACACTCTCATCCTCTTCATTTCATGTCATATCACACGCAAAAACATGTGGATCACACTATATATCACATTATTTTGGTTTAACTTTTAGTATGTCGCCTTATTTTTTTTAAATCAGTTAAAAACAAACAACCAAATGTGACATCGTGAATGTATGTAAGTGATGGGAAATCCGGCTCTTTTTTGGTTTGGTTCCCATAGAAGAGCTCCCAAATGGCTCAGTATCACCATATATTTTAGCCCAATTATCAATTGTGAATGATTTCAGTATTATTAAGCATTTTGTAGGATGTTTTTAATAAAATACTTAATTTTAGGCATTTTCGGTTACTATAAAATACGAAATTCCTAATATTACATTTTTTTGATTAAACTTTAATTGAATAATTGAACACAGCAAACAAATCAAATAAGTGCAAAAGTCTTAACATTTAAGTGATAGTTCACCCAAAAATTTACATTTTGTAATAATTTGCTCACCCTCATCTCATACCTGTATAAATTACAAAGATATTTGTAAGAATGTTAGTAATTTTCAATTCTGTGACATCATTGACTGCCATAGTAGGAACAATTCAATGGTAGTCAAAGGTCCCCAGAACTGTTTGTGTTCCCAAATTCTTCAAAATATCCCACTTTGTGTTCAACAGAACAAAAAAATAGAATTTGTTTTTTCTACTATGGAAGAGGATCATGTCACGGATCTGAAAATTGCAAAAATTCTTACAAATATATTTCTTTTAAAACAACCTGAGGGTGAGTAAATGAGAACTGAATTTTCATTTTTAAGTGAACTGTCCCTTTAAGTCACTCCTTTAGTGCAGGTTGGCATTAAGAAATAGCAGCTGCCTCAGCTTGGATGGGCTGATATGTTCTTTTTGCTTTTTTCGTTCATTTCTTACAACACCCTTACACTGAAATCAGGCTTCCCCGCCTCTCTCTGTCGCTCTGTACCTGGCCTGTACCCCTACACTCGCTATCATCGGATCGTGTTCGCCCTTCCTTCTTTCACATAGTGTTATTATCCTAATCTGTCCTCCCATGTGATTGGCCACATGGTGTGCCCATCCAAATAAAGTCCCGCCCTCAAGCAAATTCAAGACCTGAGGCCCTCCACACATGTCCTAACATTTTTGTTCGAACTGCACAGTAATAATGAGTAAATGAATTAATGAGACAAATATAATCTGGATTTATTTGACGTTGAACCACATAACAGCACAACATTCACTTCAGTTTGTTATAAGAATAAACCACCTTGGTTTTGGGATGAAAAAGTGTCCTTTGTGTTATTCAGAATAATACAGAATGGTTTTGGCTATAGATATATAGAAGTATAAGAAAGTAAAAGGTGCAAGATTCTTCTTTTAATGCTTCTTTTCATAGCATTGTTTTGCTATATTCATAAAATGAGTATTAGATTTATTTTCTTTTGATATCTTTTATTTTTGAGCACCACTTTGATACGTGCGCTTCATTACGTATATCTGAGTGTCTAAATGAAGCGTCAAATGATTGTACCGCTTGTAGCCACTAGGAGGCCCCCAAGCTTGCAGGGCCCTACGCATTTGCGTGGTGGTTAACAACGCTACTGAACACAATATCAAACAGCATTAACTACACAAATAAATGAAAGAATAAAAGTTCATTTAAATTCACTGTGACCTTCACAACATTGACAATGTTCAGGTGTTTTTTTAACATTTGATTTCTTTGAAGGATTCACACACGTCCCATTCATTTAGTCTCTAATTTACCTTCAGTGTGTGTGCATGAACACTACAGTGTGACATCACTGACAACAACACACTACAGGACATGACTGTAAACCATGACATCATGTATAAACATATAAAAGAGTTGTTAAATACAAGTGCAATAAAGTCTCATCATGTCCCTTTGAGCTGTAAAAGAGTTCTGAAAGCCAGCGAGCATGAAATGAACATTGAGCAAAGAAATGTCCATGACAGGGTTATGTGTGTCAGACTGACAGAAATACACGTCAAGTAACAAAGACCTGTGGGGCGTGTTCTGTGTCACGTCTGCAGTAAGTTTGAGTAACAGTCCAAGCTCATTTCTGGTAAATACAAGGATGTAACATGAGCGGCTGACGGTAACTCACAATCTCAGACGCTCTTTAGTCTCTCATATGACAGACAGCTGAGTGTTTGAAATCAGATCAGGCATCATTTTACTATCCTCCACTGGCAGTTCAAAGTCAACTACAAGCTATTTAAGAACTACTTGTGAGGGTCAAAGATGTTTAAAAAGCAAACTCGGTTTTATGTGTAAGTGTATCAACAAACTGACACACACTTAACAGTCAAACGGTGTAACTGTAAACTATTCTGACCAAAAAAAGACTGATTCATCCGTACATGGACTGAATTAACTGCACAAAATTTGTCTTGTTCTGTAAATGAATGCAGGCGCAAACACACACACAAACACAATCAAGTGCGCTTTACTGTAACATGTATATGCTGAACAATAAATGTTTGCCTGATCTCCTGTCACTCACAACTGACCACAACCACAATCTTCACTTTCATTCAAACGAACTAGATAAAACACACAACACTCATCAGAAAAGAGCAGAGTAATGATTTTACACTGAGTACCTTTGGTGGACTGTACCTGGGTTAGAGTTTGACGTGTGAGGGACAGCTGCCAGACGACATGAGTGACAACAGATGAGACCACGACAAATAAAAAAAGACTTTCAATCCCTCTGTCTGACACAAGACGAAGAGCCGGTGTTCAAATGTGACAAACTCTACATCTCAGATAAAGCCAAGAGTTGAAAAAACTATTCAACTGTTCTGATCTGTTCTAGTCATTTCTACTGACCTGTTATATAATGAGTCAACAGTGAATACCATAACCCAATTTAGATAAGAAAATGAAGCATGTCAGGCAATGTAAAGTCCAACACAACCATTAACAATTACCAGAGAGAGGGGGAGAGAGAGAGAGAGAGAGAGAGGAATATATGGGTGATCTAGAGATTCCAAGGGTAAGATATTTTATCAAGAGGAAACAGTGTGTGTGTGTGTGTGTGTGTGTTTCAGGTGAAGAATCAGGTCAGCATTAATAGAACCTGAAACTGTGCTTCATCTCAAGAGTGAACTAGATTACAAATGTGAAAAAGATTTCATCTGGTTCTTAAAATCCACTGCTGTTCTACAAGGATGTGGAAAATAATCGATTTAGTGTCATCCATTTTTAGGTTAATCTGAATTCACTTATGTTTGAGTCTAAGAATCACAGAACCAGATCACATCGCTGAATCAAAGCACCGGATCACATCATTGAATCACAGTACGCAATCACATCAGTTGATCACATAACTGAATCAAAGCACCGTATCACATCAGTGAATCACAGCACCGGATCACATCACTATATCACAGCAACGGATCACATACTGTAAATAGATCACATAACTGAATCGAAGCACCGGATAACATCATTGAATTATATCACTGGATCCCATCACTGAATTACAGCACTGGATCACATCAGTGAATCACTGCACTGGATCACATCAGTGAATTACAGCACTGCATCACAGTACCGGATAACATCAGTGAATTACAGCACTGGATCACATCAGTGAATTACAGCACTGGATCACATCAGTGAATCACTGCACTGGATCACATCAGTGAATTACACACTGGATTACATCAGTGAATCACTGCACTGGATCACATCAGTGAATTACTGCACTGGATTACATCAGTGAATTACAGCACTGCATCACAGTACCGGATCACATCACTGAATTACAGCACTGGATCACATCAGTGAATTACAGCACTGGATCACATCAGTGAATCACAGCACTGGATCACATCAGTGAATCACAGCACTGGATCACATCAGTGAATCACTGCACTGGATCACATCAGTGAATTACACACTGGATTACATCACTGAATCACTGCACTGCATCACAGTACCGGATCACATCAGTGAATTACACACTGGATTACATCGTGGATCAAATAACTGAATCAAAGCACCGGATCACATCACTAATTTGCACCACTGGATCACATCTTTGGATCACAGCACTGCATCACATCAATGTATCAAAGCAACAGAAAAAAAAAGAATGATTGAATGAATGAATGTTTCTATATACTGTGTTAGATTATATGAGACCAGTCTTCTTTTTTTTGATTGCACTTATGCTTTTGTTGTTCTTATGCTGTCCCAATTGCTTCTATTGCCTACCCCACCTGTAAGTCGCTTTGGATAAAAGTGTCTGCTAAATAGGGATGGGTATCGTTAAGGTTTTAACGGTACTACTACTTTTATCGATACCACTTAACGATCCGGTACTTTAACGGTACTCTTATCGGTACTTTTTGTTGTGTTCATTTTATGAAAGACAAAACTAAAGCTGGAGCTTTTTTCACAATTTAAAACATTCTTATTCTTTACATTCGTTGACCTAACATATCTTAATGCAGGTAAAAGATGACTGATACCCGCCTATTATTCATAGAGAATTAAAATAAAATGCATGTGGTCCTAAATTTGTTTGTGTTTTTTGTTGTTTTTGTTTAATAATAATAAAGAAATGGTATTCCAATTATGTGTTGTGGCTGGAAATCTTCTCTTTTGTGATGATGTGTGTAGTGCAGCACATATTTCCTTCATTTGTGTGTTTGTGCATTTAGTACTTATGCTAAATAGGGACATAATATGTATAAACACACAAACACAAAAAAGTTTATGTATTTCATCGCTACAAATTATTTTTTTAGGTAAGCTCTGCTTTATAATTTCTTCAGCATAATTTATTATTATTCATCCATTTTAAATGCAGTACTGTGAAAGCATTTTTTATGTTTAAGATTTATTTAGGCTACTGCGGATTTATATGTAGGCTATTTTTTTATGTGATGTGTGTTTATTAAATTATTACATACTAATTTAAAGAAATCTTATGCAATGGTTATGTCTGTGTTATTTAGGAAGACTGCTAGGCTAGCATACGTACCTGAGGACGTGGATGATGAACTATTAGCTAGCAGGCAGTCGAAAACTTTGCATTTATCAGTCTGCACATAATGCACTTTAGAGATATGTTTAGCCAGATTACTTGTGTTTCCGCTCTTACAAGCAAAAGTCTTGTTGCACTTGTTGCAACGGGCATTATCTGCATCCACTCGAGTAAAATGTAACCAGACTTTAGAAAGTTTGGTTCTCTCCGCCATCGTCACTCTATTAAGCGCGAGCTCGCGTGTTGTGTGCGTGCGAGCTCTGTGTAGTGTTGGACAGACGGACATTTCGCGTGCGAGATTGCGAATAACTTAGCCCTACTAACCCTAACCCTACTGCTAAATGACTAAATGTAAATGTAAATGTAGATCACATACTGTAAGTAGATCACATAACTGAATCAAAGCACCGGATTACATCCGTGAATCACATCACTGAATTACAGCACGGCATTACAGTACCGGATCACATCAGTGAATCACAGCCTGGATAACATCACTGAATTACATGCTGGATCACATCAGTAAATCACACCAGCAGAATCACAGCAACGGATCACAACACTGTATCACAACACTGTATCACAGCACTGGATCAAATCAGTGAATCACAGAACTGGATCACAGCACCGGATCACATCACTGTATCACAGCACTGCATGCATCACAGCATCGGATCACATCAGCAGAATCACAGCACCGGATCACTTCACTGTATCACAGCACTGCATGCATCACAGCATCGGATCACATCAGCAGATTCACAGCACCAGTCACTTCACTGTATCACAGCACTGCATGCATCACAGCATCGGATCACATCAGCAGATTCACAGCACCAGTCACTTCACTGTATCACAGCTAGGACTACAACAACGAATCAATTAAATCGATAAAAATCGATTACTAAAATGTTGGCAACGAATTTCATAATCGATTCGTTGTGCCGCGCGGCACGGAGACGTTTGATTAATTTAAAATTATATATATATTTGAGCTCGGAGCGGAGTGAACACACTCGGTCTCTCTCGCGCACTAATGCTAGCAGAGTTCGGCGCCTCATAGACAGGGCGGAGCAAAAATAAAAAAACAAGCGAAGGTAGAGGAAAGATACATGGCCGAGGCAGAGACATCCGCGCAACCCAAGTCATCCAAGGTGCGGGAGCATTTCACACTTAATAAACAGGAAAAACTGTGTTAACTACAAAATATGCAAAAGCGACATGGCACGGGAGCACCACGGCAATGATCCAGCACCTGAAACTCAAACATGTTTGAGTCTGTGATGAGGAGGAAGGGAGTTCAACAGCAGGTTATGTCACTACAGAATCCTACTTTTGTTCCGTTTTGAAGTGAAGAACGTAATGTCCCTGGTGCTGGTGTTTACTCGTTATCCAGCTTGACAAGCATGACAAGTTAGCATTAGCTGGTTAATAACAGTAGTAAAGCAGGGCTGGTATAGTTACTTTGCACTTTGCATTGCAAGAATAAAGACACGTTTTTATTCACTAGCCTTTTTTGGACCATTCATTTATCAATCTGTTGTCATGTATAGCTACACTGCAAAACTTACTTAGTAATTTTGTCTAATTTCCAGTCCAAATATCTAAAAAATCGTAAATCAAGATTACTAGACAAGAAAATTAAGTGATGCTTAAAACTTCTGTTTGAAATTATATCTCATTAAGATTATTTTTCGTTCCCCATTGCCAGATATTTTTTCTTGTTTTAGGCAAACAATCACTTAATTTGAGGTGTTTTTTCAGAAAACAAGACATAATTTCTTATGCTAGTTCATGTGTCTAGTAAATGTTTCTTGATTTAAGATTTTTTTTAATATTTGGACTGACAACAGGACAAAACTACTAAGTTAGAAAAGCAATTTTTGCAGTGTATATTCTGTGCATTGTCCCATATAGGTTATTATTGACAAATATATTTGTGTGTGTTGTACTTTTTAATTTAATTTTAAAGTTCTTTTATAGCACTTGGTCATCTTAAGCTGTGTTTAAATGTGGTGTATAAATGAAGCTTGCACTTCCTACAATGATGTTAATAATTGAATGAATAAGCTTCAAGTGAACTTGAGAGAGTTTGTGTGTGTGTTTGTCAGTGTGAGAGTTTGTGAGTGTGTGCATCTGCAAAAGTGTGTGTGTTTGCGTTTGTGTGCATCTGCGAGTGTGTGCGTCTGCGAGTGTGTGCGTCTGCAGTCTAGTGTAGAGAACAAGTTCTTACATTCAAACAAATCCTGTTAAATTTTCTGATTTGTATTGTTCTTTATTTTTTATAAATTATTTATTGTTCTGGCAGCTCAGGTGGCACTTTTATTTTAAAAAAAGTCTATATATTTGGCATATGTAAAGCATACATGTGTATGTTTTTTGTGTTAGTCCATTTTTATTTTATTTTATTATTATTATAACACCTCAGGGATGTTCAAGGAGCAACATGTTTGTGCACTTTCTAAAGATTTTAGTTCTGTTTTTGAATAAAGGGTTGGAAATGAATGCTTTTCTTGGTTATTGTTTTTATCCGATTCATTGATTAATCGAAAAAAGAATCGACAGATTAATCGATTATTAAAGTAATCATTAGTTGCAGCCCTAATCACAGCGCTGCATGCATCACAGCATCGGATCATATCAGTGAATCACATCAGCAGAATCACAGCACCGGATCAAATCAGCAGAATCACAGTACCGGATCACATCACTGTATCACAGCACTGCATGCATCACAGCATCGGATCACATCAGTGAATCACATCAGCAGAATCACAGCACCAGATCACATCAGCAGAATCACAGTACCGGATCACATCACTGAACTACAGCACTGGATCATATCAGTGAATTACATCAGCAGAATCACAGCATCAGATCATATCAGCAGAATCACATCACTAAAATACAACACTAGACCAAAGCACTGTATCACAGCAGCAGTGAAGCCACGAGTTCCGACAGCTGAATGATTGAGGATTTTCATAGTAGTTAATCCATGTCATGTTGCTTTAGAGAATTAGCATATAAATGAGTTCTGTGCTTATCAAGGCTATTTGTGAACTCAACGGCACTGAGAGTCGATACTGTTCTTCTGCATTATTGTATCTGTGAGAAACATTGTTCATCTTACACTAGGGTTGGGAGGGTAGACGATGCCATCGTCCATCGCCGAAGGTTGACAGATATGATGATGTTGAGCTGGCATCTTGATTCCAATAATTGTTTTACTTTCGCCACGTGACTCTCAGTGCAGCCTGTTTTGAGTAATGAAGAGGTAGTCTGTGCAGCCGTGTTGTATTTAGAAGACTTGTGTCTGAGCAGCAGTGTTGTATAAAGAAGACGTGTGTCTGCGCAGCCTGTGTTGTATATGGAAAACGCGTGTCTGCGCAGCCCTATTGTATAAAGAAGATGCATGTCTGCGTAGCCCGTGTTATATAAAGAAGACGCGTGTCTGCACAGACCGTGTTGTATATAGAAGACGCGTGTCTGCACAGCCTTGTTGTATAAAGAAGCATATCTGCGCAGCTGTGTTGTATAAAGAAGACCAATGTCTGCACAGCTGCGTTGTATTTAGAAGAGTTGTGTCTGCGCAGCCCGTGTTGTATAAAGAAGATACGTGTCTCTGTGCAGCTCGTGTCTCACTTAACTCTTTCACCGCCATTGACGAGTTATCTCGCCATTTAAAAAAAACGGTTCCCAACCAAAGACGAGTTATTTCAGCAATCAGTGTTTGTACTATTGTACAGCAGGTGGCGCTGTTACACACCTTTGAGAAAAGTACAGAATCCCAGAACCAAGAACATATATGTTTAATCGGTTTTTAATGATTGTTCTGAGTGAAATCTGGGCGGAATCTTTGACAAAAAACGTTAATTATCTAAGCTGTTTAACCAAAGTGATGCATTTTTTAAGAAACCTACCCACATCTACGGAGTGATAAAAAAATGAACAAATGAAGATAGAAGAATACGGTTTCTTTTGTTTTAAAGCGGTTTACTGTGAACCATTAAAGTTTGGTGAAAATGTAAAAAAACGCTGGCGTACGCTGTCAATTTTTTTTAAAAGGCTGGCGGGGAATGAGTTAATAATGCCGCAGGGTGATATCATCGTCCATCGCAATGTTTCACTGTTTGGTATGCCAATCTTACACACTTGTACATGTATTAACCTAAAGCAGAAACTTACTTCACCTATGGCTACATTGACAAAAAGAATACAAATCACATTGAAGTCAGTTATCAGAGCAGACAACTTAGAAATCAAGTCAACATAATAACCAACCACACAACCAATTAACTAGACATCATGTGTTGAATAAGTTGAATGAAAGCAGAATAGACAGACCACTGGATTGAGAGGGTTTTCTGTATTACAGTTTGATATGAAATTCACAGATTTATAGGATTTATGACAAGCAGTAATACGATGATAAAGTCAGAATCAAGTACATGTGCCACAGGTCACTCTGTGTTTCTTTTTTTTTTAGTTGAGACAAACAGGAAGCAAGAGGGAAGAGAGAGGGAAGGTAGGATTCAAACTCTGGTCGTCAGAAGCGCAGATGCAACTTTTAAACAGTATGTGCAGAGCGTTGTCCATTCAGCCACAGGCTCTGTGTTTCTGCTTGAACAGATCACTGTTTGTCTGCATATGTCGTTATGTGTATGAACTCAAGACTTCTGAGACATCTCACTGGTGTTTGATTTAGTCAGACGCTTTAAAGCTCAACATGTGTCTGCAGCACAACACTGAGACTGAAAGTGTTTCGGCTTGTCGATGTGCTTCAATAGTCGTGTACAAATGCCCGACAACACATCAATTATTCACTAATGCTCACCGCAAATTAGATTTCAATTGGTTTACAAACCCGCTGAGATGTAGAAGGGCAGAGAGGGAGAGAGAAAGAGATAGAGAGAGATAGGACAGAGCCCGTACATGAAGCACAAACAGTGCAAATATTAATTTCACAAAGAAAAAAGCAGAGTCTAAAGCAGTGGTTTTCAAACCTGGGAACCAAGATGGATCCAGGGGGGACAGATTTTTTGGCATAATCTGAAATGTATCATAAATGATATCCAATCAAACATGATATAAATAAGACCAGCAACCCAGCATTGTGTAACAGAATTAGTTTTTGTTTCAATTAAAAGGCTAAGTTTAAGATGATAAGTGTATATATGTGATGGAGCAAAGCGATGCACTCTACACAAAGGGGGCCGTGTTTGAGAACCAGTGGTCTAAAGGATATGAAGGTTGGTTAGGATTCAGATTTAGGGAACCCTCTGACGAATCTCATGAGACGACTAAAGATGGATTGTTTAAACACTGAATAATGAACGGCTCTGTTGTATGTGTTCTCAATCTAAACAAAATGAGTGTTAAGTGTGTGAGAGGGGGTTGATGTAACACATCAATGATTTCTAAAGGTGCTTCATTGCCAACATTACTTTTTATTTCTGGACAGATATTTGAGGTTGAAGAAAATGGGTCTGTGTTTTTGTTGGTGTAGTCCTAAAGAGTTTAAACGGGTAATTCCATGATCAGTTGTCTAAAAAATAAACAAGCAAACGGGATCTAACAGGCCAAGACGAGAAAGACATTTGAAGACAAGAGGAGAACACTCGGAGATTAAACAGAAAGATGACAAAACCATTAGAATGCAGTGGTGTGAATGTTGCTTGTAGTTTGGTGTCTGAAGGTCATTGAGAAGCGCACTACAAGTCTATGAGAAGAACCACAGAACTCATGTTCTCCTTCAGACATGAATAGGCTGATATGTGTCAGTAATGAAAGATTCTCAACAACTTCTGTCATCATGCCTCTTTTACCTCATGTGTTTGTAAACCTGTATATGACTCTTTCTTCAGTGGAACACAAAAGAAGATATTTTGAGAAATGTTTCTGTGGTTCTGAGTCAATGGAGTTCAGTGTTGTTTTTCAAAACATCTTCATTTGTGTTCTGCAGAAGAAAGAAACTCATAGAGATTGAAGAAAATAATGTGAAGGAGCAAGTCTGTTTTGTTTGTTCAACTCTACTGTGAAACTGTAACGGGTAATAGCTCAGACAGACAGACAGAGAGACAAACAGAGAGACAGTCAGACATACAGACAGGAGAGACAGAAAGAGAGAGAGACTGAAAGGAGAAACAGGAGAGACAGACAGACAGACAGACAGACATGAGAGACAGATAGGAGAGACATACAGACAGACAGGAGAGACAGACAGACAGGAGAGATCTTACAGTAGAAGGGATTAGTAGCCAACCCCTTTGTGTTATAAGCCCCGCCCTGTATTAAGGCATTAAAATACTAATGAGAATATTTGACAATACATCCACACAGGCCTAACATCCCATAAGGACGAGACAACATCAGGATGATGAAAGACTCAGGACGAAGTAGATGAAGAGTCCTCGTGTGTGTCATACGCTCCCACTGCACTATATTTGAAATGGTTGCCATGACAACTGAAAGTCAACTCGCCGTCCTGTCCCGTCCCAATGATATCTTCATTTCAGGAGGTTTTAACCACACAAAGACCTTCATGGACATTCAAAGACCTAATGCTTTTGACTTGGTTTAACGTTCAGATTATTTCTGACACTCAACACTGATCACATGATGATGACACTGAGTTTACACATCAGTATTCAGATGAAACTTATTCTTAGACGGACGCTCTTTATATTTCTGTATTTCTATGATAATAATATTATGAAAGCTCAAGAGGGATGATGATGATGATGTTTTACAGAACTTCTCTCACAATGGCCTATGTCATCCATCGCTGTGCTCTTAGAGAGCATTCACACCAAACACGACTTGCTCCACTCTTTTCAGAATAGACGTGAATTCGCATCATAGGAGGGTCTTCTGCCAGGTGGCTCCAGTCTCGTATAAATATATATATATATGTATAGAGCTTAAATTGAGCAAAGAGCGTCATTCACAAGTTACCAGATTGTCCGACCTCCTCACTCAGTCTCTTCCAAGCATGATCTTTTTTATTCCTGTTTCTACAAAAGTAAGATGTGTCATACAGCTCCAGGTATCCACATACAGCAACAAATATTTTGTCCTCCATTTTGTTTCGGATTTCTGCCTCCGCTTACTACGACATAACTACGTCACTACTAGAGCAAGCTCCTGATTGGTTAACCCTCGAAATATTCAATGTGCGCTGCAGGATGTCCTATCGCGTCTTAGCATTGACTTAACATGTAAATCCCTCGCGCTTAATGCTTCATTCGCGTTTGGTGGAAACAAAACATAACCCTTTGTTCAAATCAGATTTTTGTGCATTACCGATTGGAATCTAATTGAAATGATTGATTGTCCACAATGTGTATTGTGGACAATCAATACTGCACTGTTAGAAAACTACAGACCGGTATCCCTACTTCCCTTCGCTGCTAAAACTCTAGAACGTATTGTATGTAACCAGCTCTCATCCTTCCTCACCCAGAACAACCTCCTGGACAGCAACCAGTCTGGGTTCAAGAGCGGTCATTCCACTGAGACTGCGCTGCTCTCTGTTATTGAAGCCCTGAGACTAGAAAGAGCTTCCTCTAACTCATCTGTTCTCATCCTACTGGATCTATCTGCCACCTTTGACACTGTTAACCATCACATTCTCTTGTCCACTCTCAAGGCAATGGGGGTCTCCGTAACGGTGCTACAATGGTTCAGGTCTTACCTCTCGGGTAGGTCATTTAGAGTATCTTGGAGGGGTGAGGTGTCTGAGTCCCAACATCTCGACACAGGTGTCCCTCAGGGCTCAGTGCTTGGTCTGTTGCTATTCTCTGTATACATGACATCCCTTGGCTCTGTCATTAGGAAACATGGCTTTTCCTATCTCTGCTATGCGGATGATACACAACTCTACCTGTCTTTTCGCCCAGATGATCCGACTGTTTCTGCACGCATCTCAGCCTGCCTAGCCGACATCTCGCTCTGGATGAACGGCCATCACCTACAGCTGAACCTTTCAAAAACAGAACTGCTTGTAATCCCGGCTGATACAAAGACTCATCACAACCTTTCCATTCAACTGGGCTCATCAACCATCACACCTTCCAGAAAGGCACGAAACCTGGGAGTGGTGATCGATGATCAGCTCAACTTCACGGATCAAGTTGCCAGCACCGCCCGGTCCTGTAGATTCATCCTCTACAATATCAGGAAAATTAGACCCTTCCTATCAGAGCATGCTACGCAAGTCCTAGTGCAGGCTCTAGTCCTGTACAGACTGGACTACTGCAATGCGCTTCTGGATGGACTTCCAGCTTGCACAACCAAACCTCTACAGATGATCCAGAATGCTGCAGCAAGAGTTATCTTTAACGAACCGAAGAGAGCACACGTCACTCCTCTACTCATTAAGCTACATTGGCTCCCTATAGTCGCTCGCATCAAATTCAAGACTCTGCTCCTGGCCTACAAGACCACCACTGGTTCGGCACCACCTTATCTTCACTCCCTAATACAGACATATGTACCCGCCAGATCCCTACGCTCTGCAAACGAACGGAGTCTTGTGGTGCCATCCCATAAAGGTAAAAAATCTCTCTCGCGCACCTTCTCCGGATCTGTTCCACCTATGTGGAATGATCTGCCCACTGCTACAAGATCTGCAGATTCTGTAGCCATCTTTAAGAAAAACCTGAAAACACAGCTCTTCCGCCAACATCTTACTGATCTGTTCCTACTCTATTTTCTTCTCTACTCTTTTCTTCTCTACCCATAAAAAAAAAAAAAGTATGAATGAATGATTCTGTATAATGTGTTAGGTTATATGAGACCAGTCTTCTTTTTGATGGCACTTATGCTTTTGTTGTACTTGTGCTGTCCCAATTGCTTCCATTACCTACCCCACTTGTAAGTCGCTTTGGATAAAACAGTCTGCTAAATGACTAAATGTAAATGTATTGCAACAGTTCATATTATAAATGTGATTAAATTAAATACTCATCGAAAATATGAAGTATGCAATACTACTCTATAGGTACTCAAGATTAATATGAGATTTGCAGAAAGTCAGTTTGTTACACCCGCTCTCACAATTCAAATAAGTGGAGAGAACGGTAATGAACGGTAAGGAACGGTTAGGAACGCCCTACTGCGCTTTAAGAAATGCACATCCTGAGACACCACATCTTTGAAAGTCTCGAAGAACTGCTACAGTCACTACAAAAGTAATTCCCTGGGCTCATAACGATTTACATCTTATAAAGTGATTTGATCAATCTTTCCAAGAAACAGAATGTTATTTACAATTTTACTATCAGCAGTCCACAACCACAGTGCACACGATAGGTTGTGTTCCAAAACACGTTTTCTGCCCTTTTAAAAACCTGCAGGAAGGTCTCAGATAAGGGAAAAACTATGTTGTTTTTAATACTGCATTCAATGTGTATGATTTAAAGAGGAATATTTACGAAAATGGCTGTTCATCTCCCTCCAGAAACTTCAAAAGATCTGACCTTCTAAGTGCCCACATGAACACGCTAGAATATCCATATCTATGATATAGTGTTCAGTTTCTTGCACAGACCACAATTGATTCTCTTTAAAAGACGCCATTTTAAAGTCACAGGGCAGGGATTACTTTTGTGCTGAATGGGTTAGCATGTTTGACTTCTATTCATTTAACTTAAATATCAACAATATAGCTTCGTAAATATCTAATTGAGAAAACAATGCCACCCACATCCTGGGAGTACTGGGGGACTTGGGTGAGCAAATTAACAGCAATTTCATTTTTGAAACTAAAGCATTAAGGAATATAAAATACAATTAAAAAGAAAATGTATCTTTCTTTAAATGTAATGAAAAGGTGTTAAAAGATAAATTAATAATAAACATTAATACGTCTTTTTCTTTACATAAAAAATTAGAAAATAACAGCCTCATGCAAAGTATTCTGGGAACCAGAAATCCACATTCTGTTTTTTTCCTAATTTTGGTTCCCAGAATGCTTTGCATGAGGCTGTTATTTTCAAATTTTTTATGTAAAGAAAAATCATCATAATTTATACTATTCCATTCCCTTCCATTCCATTTTCTACCGCTTATCAGAACTACCTCGGGTCACGGGGAGCCTGTGCCTATCTCAGGAGTCATCGGGCATCAAGGCAGGATACACCCTGGATGGAGTGCCAACCCATCGCAGGGCTATTTTATACTATATTATTTTATATTATATTATTATTTTTTCTGAAAGGATAACGACTTGTTAATGTTTAATGTTCATTTATCTTTGAACAAACTGTTGCCAGTTAATAACATAAATGTGAATCTACATTAAATTACTTGCAAACTGCTGTCAGTAATACTGTAATTTTTAGGACATTTCTCCTCACAACATAACAGCTTTATATCTGCAAAGACGTCTGAAGTGCTTACAGTTCAACGTGGTGTTTCACGTGGTGCGAGAACGTAACGTAAGACAAAAGCTACTCAAATCCGATCTGAGCGGTCAGACTGAATGGGATTTCCAAAAATTTCAGGATTTCAAACCCTGTTTGAATGTCGGATTCATGTGATTTTTTGCTGTTCACACTTGCTAAATATGATCGGATTTCAATCGGATCTGGCCAAAAATAGGATTGAAGTGACAGTCTGAAAGTAGCTTTATTGGTTGAGCTGTGAAGAACAGGACTGAACAAGAGGGACCCAAAGTTTCTGACGCTATTTGGTTACAAACCACAGATGATTGAAACACAATCAGCCTGGAAATGTCTATCAAGTGACTCCACAGTGTCCACTCGGGTTCATTCAATTCATTACTTATAAACGGATCGTCTCAATTTCAATTCAATTCTTGCATGACAAATATTCTACATTTGCATTGCTGGTGCAGAGTAGTGTCAGTTTCTCCATTTGTCTCTTGCTATTCTTCTCCTAAAAGGTGTTATTTTAAAACGCAACTTTGCCCAGTCTATAGAGTTTAGCAGACTGACATTACACAAAATGTTGTGTAACCGAATGTGACAAATACAAATCTGAAATCTCTATATGTTTCTCTCTCTCGGGATGTTTTTACCCATTATGTTAACAGTATCAACCAACTTCAAAGGATGACACCTTTCAAATTCCAGCCAATTGATCTAGAAGGGTTAGCTTAAAATATGATCAGCCAAATGAAGGCATGAAAATGAGACATGGGTTAAGATGAAAACTCCAGGAGTTCTGTCATTTCTACAGTTAGCATTAGAATGAACCACGAGTTATTCATTTACTCTTCTGTACGGTGGATTCAGCTGAGAGATTTCTGACTGATTTCAACATCTGGATTCAGCTTTCATTTCATTTCAACAACAGTAAAATTCTGAATCATATTTGGCGTGAAAGTACTGAAGTCAGCCGTTTACACAGAGTTTGACTCTGAACATCACAATGAGTCCTATGAGCTACTGAACAAAACCCACATTTTTTTTTTTGAACGAAGGGACGAAGGGCAAAATAATATAAATGATTATGATGTAAATGATCATAATCACTCCTACACTGTAGAAATATGTCAAATTTTTCAACATTTTCAGCTTTGTAATGATCAGTTTAATATAATTGAAGTTTAAATGAATTTTCTATACAGTGTAGCCTATTGTACACAACTATTACGGCTTCAGATTGTGATTTAAAAAAAAAAAACATTTTGTAATATCAGAATTCTGCATAGAAATACATCCACTGTACAATGAACAATTTCCAAGAATTAAGAAGGTTTGAAGCTCAGAGACATAATGAGGTAGCATGGGATCTCTAACCTCCGCTCCACCCCAAACCCCGGAACAGGAGCTGTACTGAAAGTCAATAGATGGAGCGGCGAGTGGAATCAGTAGAATTCATTCCGCCTCTGTTCTCCTCTGCAGCCATCAAAGCAAACGCTGCCTGACTGGAATGAATAATTGCTGCAGCTCTGCACGCCACACAAATCAATGACGGACTTTCAATATTGGGTTATATTTGATAAGACTTCACCGCAACAACCAACTGTTCTAATGGAGAATGACCAAGATCAGTTTGTGCTTTAGTTCTTTTCTCACATTCTTCACTATCTGCTGTGATGTCTTACCTGTGTAGTGTACTAGAGTGTCCCCTTGTACACTACACCATACGGGTTTATTAGAGGAGCAGGTTGAGTAAATGATGACAGAAGTTTCATTTGTAGGTGAACTACCCCTTTCATTTGTGTGTGGGTGAGTATAGAGAAGACGTCACTGCGTCAGCTGAGCTCTTCTTTTCTGTTGCATGGCTGTGAGGTTCAGGGAAACCCTGCATGACGGATCTCTCATGAACCTGCTGACCTGACTCACAGAGACCTCTAATGGCCCGTACAGCGCAGGCACGGACAGTCAATCATTGGTCACTGCTCCTGCATTAGTTCCTCTCAGAGCAGTGGTGTAGCACGTATAGGCGGTATGTGCTAACCGTATCCAAAGTGCTGTTTGTGTATAACGACTTCTGAAGATCTGTATTAGCTTATGTATACCCAACTCCAACCTGCTTTTGTGCTAGCTTTCCCTTTTTCTTTCGCAATTCTTTCATACAATTGGGGCATTTCTTAAAAAATTCACACTATTTTCTGAGAAGGCCGTCATCATCACTGTCAATATTTGTCCTCATGCAAACAACAAGAGGTTAGTTAATGTAAGGTTTGATGATAAACGTCCAACTTCACTGATTGGCCCATCACTTTCACTGTTGATCCCAGAGAATTATGTAAAGTCTGTAAGCTCTGAAAATGCTAAGCTATTCAAAACCAACGCATAAGTGAAGAATCGTGCATAAATATTAATAAATGGCACATTATAACAATGTAAGGTTACTAGAAAAAACAAACAAACATAACAAAGACTTTTTTGGGCCGTTTGGGTTGGATAGTAAAGTACACCACTCCATCAGCAAGGTCTTGTTATGACCATCCGTGTGTGTAACAGTAGTCTTCATTTGACATTTGTGTTCAAAATCCCACCCTAAATTCTGTGTTTTCTGACATAATTACAGTGAATCTAATGAGTGTGTCCTATCCTGACAGCCCAATCAATATTACTAATGGATGTAAGTGCTCTCATCAATAACATTAGAAGAAAAACAACAGCAGAGTTTTAGCTCAGGCATCTGCTTATGAATACACATCTAACCAAACAGCTCCTCATAATGAGATGTGTGATTGATAAGAGAAGCAAGATATGAGCTCAATCCTTCAGTCGAATAAAGCTTCAGAAGGTCCTACAAGGACACGGTCAACAGAACATCACTGTTATAAGTGTACTGATCACCTGTACTGATGTTGCTGCTGATGCTGAGCTTCTCTCTCTCTCTCTCTAGCCCTCTCTCTCACACACACACACACACACACACACACACGAATTCACAACAACCACTTCTGTCTGCAATAAATCTCAATTGTAACCATCAGTGCATGAAGGTCTAAATAAAGATGGACACTTCCTGGAACATCTGATCTTAACTAACCCATCAGTAAAAAAAAGCCTAATGTCGTGAAACATCACCGCATGACTGAATGAACTTATGAATGACAGCGACATGAAACAGCACGACTGCGCGAGCCGTTTTATATGAAAACCGAAACGGACACGCGCGTGACGATTGTGATGTTCATCTTTACCTTCAAAGCCGAGGAGCACTAAGAATCCCGGCAGAAAGATCGCGTGCATCCACAAGCAGCTCATGTCGTCCATCCGTCTCTAAGTATCTGCTTCTGCTCGTGTTCGGCTCGGTGATGATGACACCAGAGCTCGTGCTTGTGCTCGTGCTCGTGCTCGCTTCTGCTCGGTTCGGACGCGGATGCTGCAGCTAAACCTCTGATGCTCCTCTGATGATGTGCTGCCATCTAACGAAGAGCAAATCAAACTCGTTAAACATGAGACACACGTACATCCCTCTGTTTCCTGTTCCTGTCTAATATCCACATTATTCTGAACGCGGAAGTAAACGAAGTGACGTACATCCTTTTTTTTATGAATGCCAATAAACCAAATAACTCACAGAA
The DNA here is from genome assembly GCF_015846415.1 of Triplophysa dalaica. NCBI lineage: Eukaryota > Metazoa > Chordata > Actinopteri > Cypriniformes > Nemacheilidae > Triplophysa > Triplophysa dalaica. The sequence goes on along the minus strand of NC_079550.1, from coordinate 23,212,199 downwards.
ACTATCGAGAACACTATTGATAGTTCCACTTCACAAAAATCATAATCAAACAAGGAAGAAAAAACAAAGTCAAACAACAAATAATAACAAATAAACAAAAAATAAAATAACAAAACACTTGAATGAAATAAGATAAAACATTGAGAGCAGTTTAGACTTTTTAATTATTGTTTGATGTTTCTAGGCCCATCAAGGAGAAAAAATATAGCCATTGAAATCAACCAAAAAAAGGACTGTAGAAGTTTTTGACATAAAACATTGCATTTGTGAATACGTTTTTTACTAAACAAAATTAAAAGATTAACAATATATTGAATACTAGAGATATTATATTTTATATTATTATATTTCAATTCTGACATTTGTTTTCCTGAGAGATAGGTACACAAATCATTCCAAAGAGCTTTATCATAAAAAACATTCACAAAAAAAGATGAATAATTGTTTCTTCCATATTACAGAATGTTTTTTGTTTCAGTATTTTGCACGTATTTATTGAGTATGCTATTACAGGGATAACATCTATGTAATATTTTAAATGTGATTTTCTTTATCTTGTTTGATAATATATTTTTGTGTGGAAGAGACCAGGCAACATTCCAATTAATATATTGAACAATGACATCCATTAAAAAGACGAAGCACACTTTCTATTAATAAGATTGAGAGCAAAACGGTTATTGAATTCGTCCTTAAAATCAAAATCCCTTCTGATGAAATAGAGTCATTGTATTAAGACACAGAATTATAGGTTTGCTTGCCTTCAGAATAATTTTGATACCACTGGGAATTCCTTTAACAAAAATCCAATATCAATTTTCTAAATTTCTAAAAAGGACTAAAGTCGACCATTATCATCCATCAACTGATTTACAAAAAATGTTCTATTCATATAACATCTCTCAAAAAAAGTATGATTCATTCCACATAAAGCACCTTTGAGGTGAAAATCTTCATAGATGAGTGACCAGGATAATAAACCTGTTTAAACCAGTAAACACAGAGTTTTGCTAATTTAATGAGTAATTTACCAAGTGAGAAGGGACACTGTAACAAATATTAAATAACTGAAATTTTCTTAAAAATAAACTTAACCCTTTCCTTATTGAGTCCTTTTTAATTAGATTCAACTTTATTGTCATTACACATATACAAGTACAGTGTAACGAAATGTAGTTTAGGTCTAACCAGAAGTGCAATTAGTAAGTGCAGATATACAGTGTTAATAAATACAGAATACAATATTAGGAAAATAATTTACGATGGGCATGTACTATGAAAATATGACAATCGGTATGTACTATGAACAATATAAACAGAAGGCTATATACTGTGAACATTAATGTACAGGTGGTTATGAACAGATAACAATATAGACTATACAATAGTGCAAGTGACTTGAGTGTGCATTAATTATAGACATTAGCTATTAAAGTTACAGTGCAGTAGATGAGTTGATGCAGTCATTAAGGTTACAGTGAAGTAGATGAGTTAATGCAGTTATTAAAGGTACGGTGCAATACATGAGTAGATGCAGTTATACAGTTACAGTGCAGTAGATGAGTTAGTGCAGATATTGAAGCTATAGTGCAATAGATGAGTAGATGCAGTTAGTTATGCGATAGATGCAATGCAATAGATGAGTTAGAGTGCAGTAGCTGAGTTAGTGCAGTTATTGAAGTTACAGTGCAGTAGATGAGTTAATGCAGTTATGAAAGTTACAGTGCAGTAGATGAGTTAATGCAGTTATTGAAGTTACAGTGCAGTAGATGAGTTAATGCAGTTATTGAAGTTACAGTGCAGTAGATGAGTTAATGCAGTCATTAAGGTTACAGTGCAGTAGATGAGTTAATGCAGTTATGAAAGTTACAGTGCAGTAGATGAGTTAATGCAGTTATTGAAGTTACAGTGCAGTAGATGAGTTAATGCAGTCATTAAGGTTACAGTGCAGTAGATGAGTTAATGCAGTTATTAAAGTTACAGTGCAGTAGATGAGTTAATGCAGTTATGAAAGTTACAGTGCAGTAGATGAGTTAATGCAGTTATTAAAGTTACAGTGCAGTAGATGAGTTAATGCAGTTATGAAAGTTACAGTGCAGTAGATGAGTTAATGCAGTTATTAAAGTTACAGTGCAGTAGATGAGTTAATGCAGTTATGAAAGTTACAGTGCAGTAGATGAGTTAGTGCAGTTATTAAAGTTACAGTGCAGTAGATGAGTTAATGCAGTTATTAAAGTTACAGTGCAGTAGATGAGTTAATGCCGTTATTAAAGTTACAGTGTAGTAGATGAGGTAATGCAGTTCTGAAAGTAACAGTGCAGTAGATGAGTTAATGCAGTTATGAGAGTAGTCCATTAGTGCAAATGAGCATTCAGTGTAATATTCCTGGTGTGCAAGTGAGCAGTATAGAGTGCAAATGATGCTGTGTGTGTGTAAACAGTCCGGTAGAGCAGATACATGAAGTACTGGTGTGTACAGTTCAGTCATGCATGGCAGCCCTGTAGTGCAATGTAAACATTGTAATAGCAGCATTAAAGTTAAAGTTATGAGGGGTAGTGGAATCAGCGGGGAGCAGAGTTCAGTAATGAAACAGTTCTGGGAAAAAAGCTGTTTCCTAGTCTGCTGGTTCTTGTCCGGAGGCACCTGAAGCGCCTACCGGAAGGCAGGAGAGTAAACAGTCTATGAGCGGGGTGAGAGGAGTCCTTGAGAATGCTGCGAGCTCGACGCAGACAGCGTTTCTTCTGGATGAATCTTTTCAACCAATTTACTTTCATCACATTGTTAAAGAGGGTAAGGTCAAGAACTCCCACACCACCATCACTGATCTTATTCCACATAACTTCCTTTTTGATTTTGTGCGATTTTCCATATAAAATGATATAATAATTTATCTAACGTGAAACTTGAGGACTTAAGACACTATTACAGTGAAGAGATACAAAACTCTTGATAGACGCTCTGCTTTGGACAATAAGACTCGATCAGTGAGAGAAAAGTCTCTTGATAGCCCTGAATTGAACATTGTCTTTTAGGATTAAGACTAAATTCTTCATATTTGGATTTAAAAGTAGGCTACTTTTAAACCCAAATAATGTATTACTTCTTTAATCTGAATTCCACAAATTGCTTTTTTATCTATATTCTTTAAAGATAATATCTCACATTTTGAAATATTGAGAGAGAGGCACCTGAGAAGAATCTTTAATGATCGCCAATGTTTTGGAATCTTCTGATTGAACTTTTGGAAGGCAGTTGCAGCTTTCCTGTAGCTCAGTGGTAAGAGCATTGCGTCAACTACGCAAGGTTGTGGGTTTGATCCCAGGGGATTGGAGATACCTAAGCATAAATGTATAGGGTAATGCAATGTAAGTTGCTTTGGATAACAGCATCTGCCAAATGCTTAAATGTAAATGAAAATGTATTGTCTGCAAATTGGGAGATTTTTAATTCTTTATTGTTAATTTTACCTCTAATCACATTGTTTTGGTTTACCATTAAAGCATCACAAAACAACATTGTTTAGATGTTAACAGAGATGAGTGTGTTGCACATTATAGAAAACAATGTTAGCAACTGTAAGTTATTACAGTAGAGGAAACTAGTTCATTTGAAACTCTTTGCGCTATTTTTGCTGTATGGGTTGAAAATCCTCATCTGGCCAACGTCACAAGGTGTGATGTGGTGATATACTGTTGTACATCGATGACCCGTCATAATTATTCACAAGACTGGGTCTTCTTTTCCACTGAGAAGACATATTTGTTCATGACAGAACCTAGTGGGATTCTTTAGAGAGGCTTTCACAGCACATGCAAGTAATCTGATGGATGAATGAAATCATGCAGAACACTCACCAGGAGTTGCAAAATACATGTTCCAATAATTATATATAAAAGTATCTTCTTATCTGAAATACACATATGCTGTATATATGTGTGGGGGAAGGGCTTCTACAATGAAAGTGATAAATACATTCGTAGAAATTGTGATGCACAGAAACAGACACGGTGGGCCATTTGGAGCTCGCGGTGGGCCGGAGCTCATGTGCACCAGTACAGCTCAATGTTTCACCTTCCGGAATTCCGACACTGACGGAAAGGGGTTTCCCGACCAGCAGAATGCCATCGCAAACAAATGATTGGTAACCAGTGTTGGGTGTCACTAGTAACTAAGTAATTCGTTGCTGTAAATTAATGATTTTTCCCTTGAAAAAGTAAAGTAAGGATCACTTTTATTTTTCTGTAATTTAATTACAGTTACTTCTGATGTAAATAAACAATTACTTTGTGTAATATATGTGTGTGCAATAGTGGAATGAAATTCAAAATTTAGAGTCTAACTTTAAAATCTGTGCTTTAAGGTATAATTCTCAAACTTGTATACTTTAGTCAGTAAATAAGAATACTTTATGATGTTTTATATTATTTATTTGTATGAATTAAGAGATGTTTCATGTTTATCCTTGAATCACTGAACTTATCAAGGTTGATATAGAAAGTAATGAGTAATAAGTCATTAAATACTTTCTGGAGAGAGTCATCTGTACAGTAACACAATTTTCAATTTTCCCTAATAATTAATATTTTCACCTTTTGAACAGTTTCCATAAACATTAGCAATATTGAACTTTGAATCCTTCACATCAATCAGTAAATATTATCCAATGACCTTAAGAGTCCCCTTTGTTCCATATCCATTTACCATGAAAAGTATTTTACAAAATTAAACTCCATCTGAGTGACTGAAGCCGTGAGCTAACCACATCTCACCTTCCCATTGGTTTTTCAAAAATATATAATCCCCAGGGCACGAATGAGTCTCCTGTATGACAATCAAGTCGCTTTTGTGTTCTTTGAAAAAAAGAAAAGCAGCTTTCCTTTTGATTAAAAAGCGGAAATCCTAAACTAACCGGAAGTCTAAACACAAACAGCTCAAAGATGGTGGTGGTACTATCCTCTCTTTTATCTTTTATTGCATTCTACATAATTTTAGGCCGACATGTAGTTAAAAATTTTAGTTTAGTTTAGTTAAAGTTATTAAAGGAAAGAAAGTATTAAATGTGTTTCTAACAACTAGTTTAAGTAAGAGAAGGTAAATATACCATAGCAATGATTCTATACAGATGCCTACCCTCTAAAAGAAGCAGCGTTTCCATAATACTTCAAAATGAGCAAACTGAAATAGCGCATTGAAAATACGCCCAAATGGAAACACGTCAAATTTGCTCGCATGTGGTGTTTTTTTGAAGAAATACTATAGGCATATTTCATAAAACTGCAATGGAAACACTTTGTTCTATGTACAAGTCACAGGGCGTCACATTGTCATTCACGGTTTGTTTTGTTAGAACATTTGGGAATAAATGATGTAAGGATGAAGTAATGTCTTATAAATGGCCCAAATGCAGGAAAACAAGTGAGTGCAGTATGAAGATTTATTAGTGAAAATAGTCATGTGAAAATATATAAAGAAATATGGACTTTTCTCTTCACTCTTTCCTCACAGTAGTGTTGCAACCTCCAATAAAACATACAAAGAAGAAATATGTCCAGAATGACTTGACACAAAATACACTTTAATCGTACATAGGGTGACCACCCGTCCCGTGTAGTGCGTGCGCGCACAGCGTTTGAAGCCCAATTCATGTGTCCCGCAAATTGAGACCGTGTCACGCATAATCAAAGCTTGCTCAAAAAAAAGTTGGTCGCTCTATATCCTCGAGCCCCAGGCAGCCAAACGAACATTACTTGACAGTTCAGCACGCTACTGTTGCCACACCCACCCCTCAGTTGAACTGCTTACTAGGTTGTTCCGTTGTTGTTGTCATGACAGCGCGCACACGTGCACACACTAAGAAGGAACTTTTAGATGCGCGCTGCAATTTGAAAAATGGAGAAAGAGACTGAGTCTCAGCCATTAATTAAAAAGAGAAGGTGTGGGTACAAGAAAGACTGGGAAATTAAATAGCTAAAGTAAATCGTAAGTGGAAGTGCATTTGTCAATTCATTGAATGTTCAAAATATTGTGAATCTTAATTTAAAAAAAATATACATTGGGTGGCCTATTTATGAGAATACATCAGCAATTACACATGTTTAGGGGAATAGGGCATTATTAATATACCATGTAAGGTGGTATGTGCTAGAAATGGGTAAACCACTATCTGTGAGTCTGTCTGGGGGGTGGGGGCACCGCTGCGCCAGGCAGTGTCCCACATTGTCACTCAGAAACATACCCCTTGTCTCCCCTTTGGCTTATTAGCAGGTGGTCACCCTAATCGTACAACATTCTTTAATTGAAACACAGTCATTTCGCAATATTTCACATGAGTGTGTTCAAAGCCAGTGAAGTTTTCACAATTTTAACGATTTAATGTTATACACACAAACTTTTCAAACTCTATTTGTAATACCATCTAGTAGCTTCAGTGCCATGCAGTCCCATGATGCAATGCGTCGCTAAAGCATCGTTCACATGATCGCGCGTAACTTCTTGAAGGTAAAACAATAATTTAAAAAAACTTCTTAAAGGTTCGTTCTGCTATTTGTTTACTTGAAATGGGGTCTGGGCTATCCATTTCATCATAACAACAGTTTATGTCCTAGTTTTTGTTTTGAAGAGTGGGCTACGAGCAGGAGGGGCACAATCATATTTCAGCCGGCTATACTTTACAAATGTCTCTAATGAGTCATTTAAATCTGTACACAGCTGAATTGTCTTCTTTGCTCCTTTAGTCTGAGCCTCATTCAAACTTTTGTTACTAAAAGTTATGTACATGGTTAGGCCTAAGAGGGAAAATTCCATTTATTTGTTACACTTTAAACTGTTTATACTATTGCAAAGCAGCTTTACACAAGGACACAATATAGAACTCACATAAAAATTTAATAGAAATATGTAATCATTTTATAGTCCGTCCATATTTTGATGAATTTAGAAAAAACAAACAGTTCTGGGGTACTTTTGACAACCATTTGAATGCACCAGAGTCATCTACCCGCTTCACCCGCTCACTTTCACCAGACTTTTAACCCCAGAACTACATTTCCCATCATGTACTTGCACCCCCTGACATCATTGATTACCCCGCACCTGCCTCTCATTACACTCCACCTGAACACTATCTCATGGACTTTATTTATACTGTTTGTTTGTCTTGTTCTTTGTCTAGTATTGATGTTTTTTGCCCCGCATATTCTCTTACATGTTCCTTGGGTGTTATTCTGTTGGATTCTGTTTTACCCGTTGTCATCTTGTGGATTATTGTTTTGGGTTATACTCACGCCCTTAGACATTTATGTTATTCACCTGGATTTATTAAACCTTTCATTTGACATTCTAACTTCTGTTCTTGTGGCATCGTTATTCGTCTGGTGAACTGTTATGAACACACACTATCCATTCCCTATCCAAGCCGGTTGTTCTCTGCAGGGTTTGGGGGGGGTGTTGTCCATTGTTTTTCAATCATTTCAGATTTTAATAGTAATGAAAAATCAAATGTATGCATTGTGCAGGGTAAACAAATACATTATTTATAACTGTGTGGTCATGTGTTAATATGTTTAAATATCATGTCCTTAAAAGTTAAACTATTAACCTGAAGTTGTTTAAGACACATGTTGAGAGAGATCACGCATGCACGCACACACCCTTATTGACTTGTGTCATGACAAATGCTTTTCTGTATTTTAAATATTGTCAGGGTTAGCTTTTATTTCTCTATGACAGTAGTGTTTGTCATCCGAGAGAGAGAGCAGGTTCGATCTGCTTTTTCTGCATAAATCACTTTTGAGGTTCTGTAACTATCTGTTTCTCATGACAAAATCATAGAAGTTCAAGGACCAATAGGCCATTTGCTTTTTTAATTCAAATCAACCATCATTCCAGTCATTTGCTCTTCATAGAGATTTTTATACAGATGAGCAAAGTTCCCCTCCACAGTTCACTATTTACATTTCTTGTAGCAACTAGTTTTTTATAGCAAAATGTTTTTTCTAATTTAGTTTACAGTTTTGAGGTTTTGTTTTAGATCTCCTGTGAATTAAAACCGTGGCCACGGTTTGCGTGCATGACAGAATTCATCATGTATAAGAATCATGCATCAAATATGAGCAAAGGCAGTGTTGTTTTTTATGTGGATTAATGATATCAGAAATGGCATGTAAAGCAGATGACTTCATGTGATTAGGGTTTATGACTATATGACATGTGGATATAACTCAGCTGTAGGTGAGTTTGTCCAGCTTATCTGAACGTTTACTGTGATGCTGCATACAAACCAAAAGCGTTTTCCTTTAAAGCTCAATGTGGCATTATGAGGTCTTCTTGTAGCAAACATGATGTATAGCTCTGAGCACACCAGTGCAACTCATTTGTCATCGTGTGAAGGTTCAGGAGGTGCTGCGCTGTTCCGTTGGGTTTCCATTCGAGTGTCTGAGCTTTTCAGAGCTCTGTAGAGATTTGAGTTTTATTTCCTCTCTTCCTCTGATTCTCATACAGTCACTCATCTCATAAATGACCTTATTCATTACTCGTCTTTACCAAGAAAGTTTCTGTTATGAGCAAATATCTTTCTTGAGCAGAGTCTCCCAACAAAGTCAACTGTACTTAATGTTCATTTGTTGTGGTTAGAAGTTATGTTTCTGCTTTAGGTCATTTTTCTCTTTTCCATGTGAGTTTAATGCATCTATGCACCTGTTTCTGATTTAAAAACTGTTCTGTTGCTAATCTGTGCAGTTGCTCCAGATTACTCGATATTTTGGTGTGTTTATCTCTGTTAGGTTTAATTAGTCACTTATTTAAATCTACATCTGAATAATGTGGGTTAGGAAGTTTGGATTTTGTTGTTTATTTACTTTTTTGGCTCTGGAACTATCCAGCTTTTTACTAACCAAATGAATGAATAACAAAAATAGAACATGATAAATATAGTTGCCTCAAGAAGGCTAAGCATATGAAAACCCATCAGTAATTCTCTTAATGTGATGACACAAAAATCATGGTCAAACGAAACAGCGATTGCAGAGTGTGCATTATAGCTGAGACTCACATGAACATTGTGCAACTGCGCGCACTGCTTGATGTCCGAGTATGTCACAGTAATTAAATCAATTAGAATGTTAAATTATAATGTGCAGGGTCCCTACCCAACTTGCTTAGTTTGCGTAAAGGAAGGATCGGCTTTGATGTTAAGTATATGTGACCTTACAGCTGTAAATACATAAGTTAATAAATAAAAAAACTTAAACATTTAAATACACAGTGTATTTGTCTGTGTTAATTAATTTCAACCGATGCTAACTTGATCTGTAGCATGTGACACAGCATCCATTCAGGAAGCTTTGTTTGCGGGGGGTGAAACCATAATCTCCTTACAGTCCCTTTTTAAAGTATTTTGAAACATTGGTTTTAGAACAGCATTGAATGCATATGAACAGGAAAATCTAGTGAAATAAAACCACATCTGCAATAATAAAAAACTTTTCACCGGTATGTGTAGGGTTACTCATAACATGACATTGTGTCACCTGTGTTGAAATGGATTTATTGTTTTATGACATATCTGTGTCAATATTGCCACTCTGGCTCCCTCTTGCCCGCCAGAGGCTTTACTTCCCCAAGCCTCAAGACTTAATTTCCCATAAACCCTTTCACCGGTCTGCTATCTGGACTATTTGAACCCCGTTCACTGTCTCACTCATGGTGAAGTAGTGTTTACCCTGGCGGCATTACCAAGCGTTTCTTTGTACAATTTTTCAAGTTGTTGTTCTTCCTGGTAGGGGTGGGAAGATTGGTACAAATATCTATACTATTGATCCAACGTTGGTATCTGTATCAGATTGGTAAAATCAATATATTTTTTTGAAGTTCTAAAATCTGCACAAAAGTATTGCTCCCATTTTCTTAAAAAGAGCAGTTAGGGTTAACCCTAACCCTAACCCCCCCTACCTTCAATGTTATAATTTATAATTTAGTCATTTGGCAGACGCTTTTATCCAAAGCGACTTACAGTGCACTTATTACAGGGACAATCCCCCTGGAGCAACATGGAGTAAAGTGTCTTGCTCAAGGACACACTGGTGGTGTCTGCTGGGATCAAACCAGCAACCTTTGATTTACCAGTTCAGTGGTTTAAACCACTAGACCATGTTGCTATTGGATTGGATTTATAACCTGTGCTTGTTTGTGGATTAGTCTCATTAAACTGTGTTTGGATCCAAACTTTGACTCAGTCTCAACGTGAAAATGTGATTAGTTTTTAAAAAAAATATGTGATTTATTCCTTCATATTAATTTTTTTTCTTAATGCATGAGGACGTACTTTGTATGTGAGTGATGGAAAACGACTAAATTAATTTAGTCTTTGCATCCTAGAACCGAACATGTTGCCCTTTGAGTGACCTAATGTTTTCTCCCTCACTAGAACTGCTCATAGATTGCACATCACAATCATCCGTTGGTTCCTGGTCTTAGAGGGGACGTGCACACTTTGGGTAAATTAAGAAGCACTGCATCACATTGAGATAACTATAACCTGCTCTTGTTCTGCACCTTTGAGGTTTCTAGAAAGTTTCCTGACTAATTAGAGCAGCGGAGGGTGATGGATGTCCACATGAGCCCTTTGGGAAGTAGAGCACCAGTCACAACTTTAATGAGCCCTTAATACAAAGCAAAACCTGCGAATGTGATGATGCTTAGTTCTAGTTCACACACACGGATTCACATCTGTGAAATGAAGCCATTGCAGAAAGAAATTATGGAAATATTCAGGATCAATCACAACTTTTCACAGATTATATCTGCTAATTAGTTGTGTTTCTGTCCTCTGATGGAAAGATGGCAGCACAAGTTAGTTTGTATATCGCTCTTGTAAAGCTTCGTGTCATTCTGGCATGCTATATCGAAGGGTTGGAAAACTTTTTGAGTCATCTAGGGCCACATCAAGTTTCTGAATTTGAGCGAAGGGTCACATATAGATTAGGCCTTTTTTATTCATGCTTAACCGAAACTCAATAATAACTGTCCTCTAAGCAATATCGTTTCATTCTCTCTATGTGGTTCTATAAACATTCTTTTATATTTCAAATCAGCCGTTGGCTTGTCTATTTGAGCAGGTTAGGAGAGCAAACAATGCATGTGTCACCGATGTTAGGGCCGAGGGTCAATAACCACACTCCGGAGGAGCAGACACCAGAGGACACCAAGAAGTGAATTTAAAAGGGCAAGTATTTTATTAATTTAAAACAATAAAAGCAGTGATGCGAATGTTCGTGGCTGGGACCCAGCGTGGGAAGGGGAACGGGGGGGTTGCCGGTATGTGGTTCTTCGGGGGCTCCTCTTCTCACTGGTTCGTGGGTGAGACAGTGGCTTTCTTCGTCTCCTTGGATGTGCTCGTGAGACAGGCAGACGACAGTGCTCAGACTCGGCTTGTGTATGTTCGTAGAACAGTCGGTGGGAGGACAGCAGCTTCACCTCTTCTCCGAGGGACAGACAAATGACGGTGCTCGGGCTCGGCCTACATGTGTGTTCGTAGAACGGTTGGTGGGAGGACAGCAGCTTCACCTCTTCTCCGAGGGACAGACAAATGACGGTGCTCGGGCTCGGCTTGAGTCTCTCGCCACACCGGGCACAAAGGACCTGGACACAGCTTTAGACAGATCAATTTAAAGGAATCTTCATATTCCGACGTCAATTCTCATTCATCTCAGTTTCGGTAGAAACAGTCGTTAGATCTCACCACACTCGTGCATAAATCACTCTTAGAAATCCTCACGCGTGTACATTTCACTCTCTCAGACACTGCAAACTCACTTCATCTCCACAGTGATTAGTCGACCTGTTTCACCTCTCGCTGTAGGGTGAATGACTCCAAGGATGGCGATTTCAGAAGATTGAAATGAAGGGTGCACTTAACTTTTCCTCAGGGTATTTTCTCCAATCCTGCGGTGGTTTCCTCTCCCCCTTTGGCCAGTCACTTCTCTTCTTTGCTGTGTAATCTCCTCACTTACTCCATTGGGCTGCTGTTCATGGTTGCTTCCGAAAACTCACTTAATGAGCATGTCTCAGGAAAACTTCACAATAGCACACCGATCAGACATTCAACCTTCAGCTTTCTCTTGTTACGCCGCCGTCAAGACACACACTTGCCCAGAGACGCCACTACTGCTTCCCAGAGACGCCACTACTGCTTCCCAGAGACGCCACTACTGCTTCCCAGAGACGCCACTACTGCTTCCCAGAGACGCCACTACTGCTTCCCAGAGACGCCACTACTGCTTCCCAGAGACGCCACTACTGCTTCCCAGAGACGCCACTACTGCTTCCCAGAGACGCCACTACTGCTTCCCAGAGACGCCACTACTGCTTCCCAGAGACGCCACTACTGCTTCCCAGAGACGCCACTACTGCTTCCCAGAGACGCCACTACTGCTTCCCAGAGACGCCACTACTGCTTCCCAGAGACGCCACTACTGCTTCCCAGAGACGCCACTACTGCTTCCCAGAGACGCCACTACTGCTTCCCAGAGACGCCACTACTGCTTCCCAGAGACGCCACTACTGCTTCCCAGAGACGCCACTACTGCTTCCCAGAGACGCCACTACTGCTTCCCAGAGACGCCACTACTGCTTCCCAGAGACGCCACTACTGCTTCCCAGAGACGCCACTACTGCTTCCCAGAGACGCCACTACTGCTTCCCAGAGACGCCACTACTGCTTCCCAGAGACGCCACTACTGCTTCCCAGAGACGCCACTACTGCTTCCCAGAGACGCCACTACTGCTTCCCAGATACACCACTACTTTTATGCACCCTTGTCCTGAGCGCGTGCTTCAATGAAGCACAGCTTCATTCACTTCAGCTGCCGCTCGTTATGGCCAGCAATCAAGCACAGCCAGAGTTGGGACTAATGAGGGATTTTTGGAATCTCTGGGTTTTTCCACCCGGTGACACATGCGTGTGGAGCAGACACAGGAGCCGGTGTTCTATCTCAGTATGACCTGCATGCATATGCATCTAGTGCTCTTGTGGACACATATTGCACACTGACGCGTAAGGGAGGAAATTGTTTAATAAAGTTGCTAGTTTGTGTGTGTATGTCTGAGAACTCTTAACTGACATCACGGCTGAACAGACACACAACAGATCAATACTTCCTATAGACGTGAATGTCTGAGAGCTCTTAACTGACATTTAGCGGTTGAGCTTGATATCGCAGTCTAAATTCAAAATGTTGAAGAGGAAAAATTTTGCCAAGTAATGGTTCTTTTCAGTTTCTTTGGCTTGTTATCAGATATAATTTACAGGCACCGTATTTATTGCGAATGTGTAACAGAAGTTAAGGGCAGTCCACATGTGCAGTAACATTTGTTTATGTTGTTGCTTTGAAACCGTGTATAGATGTGAATGTTTGAGAGCTCCTTATTGATCTTCCGTCTGAACAGACGCTCTTTTTATCTGTTAGATGCCGACTTGGTGAACATAATCTCCAATCTTTCAAAACCCTAAATGTCTTAATTGACTACAAATCCTTATTTGTATTTATCATAGAAGGTTAGGTCTAACATAGCACACACATAAAAATACTGGTAGGAGGTGTAAAAATAATTATTCATTTCAGCATGTATGACATGTTTTCCGTTTTTATCCAGTATCCTGAAATCAGTGTCATTCAACCCCACAAACTAAGAGGATGCATATGGAGTAAATTTAAATCCAATATATATAATCCTTTTTTAGAGATGTAAGAAAGGCAAGAAATGCATGTGTTATTGATTATCACATAGGCTTTACTGGTTTAACTGAGGCATGGAGATTATTTAAGTAGTTTAATTTTAGAACAACCCAACTGTATCGTCTCTCTTTGGGGTTTTTATTAAAAAATGATGATGAAAAATGCAACTTCATTACAAACAATAATACACTACAAATCAACAATGAGACTCGTTAAATGCATTTTATCAATCATTTAATCAATTATTTAATCAATCGTTTAATCAATAATAAAAAGAAGCAGGACACCACTATTTCATTGAAGTAAATGGCGTTATATTTAATATTTTCTTCACTGTCTATAACTGAAACTACATCAATATTTAATGAGATCAAAAACACTGCAGTACACCACAGGCGCATAGTGCCCCCAGTAGTGCTGGAAGGAAAGTAAACATTTCCTGAAATGTCCGGACAAGTTTAATAAACACTGAAACGGCAGTCCCATTTGAACGTGTGCGTGGTTTGTGCAGTCCGCCATGAAAAATAAAATAGTAATCTTGTTTTAAACTTTCAAACTTAAATCTTGCTTGCTTTATATAATAATATTTACACTTAATGCTATAATATACGCTTTCAATTCAGTATCGCTAGGGAAATTCTCTGATCTGTTGCGGTCTAACATATCAGCTGGAACATCAGGTCAAATTATCACCATGCACGCAGATAACATGATCCCCAGTTGATCCATAACACCACCTTTATGTGTCGATTTAAACAGACATGACATTAACATGACCGTGTAAAGATAGAGTGAGATTTAAATGAAACATCATTATAAACGCACACACCTTCAAAAGAGGCGTTAATGAGGGATTTTTCTGCTTTTTATCAAACATCGGGGGAGCTTCTCTCATCACAGGTGCGAGCACACACACCTCTAGGTGTGGACAGTAGACCTGTGTCTCAATCAGCTCCCTTTTTCAGTAGTCGGGGCACTTACGAGGGAGTAATTCGCAAAATCCTTCAAGTGTACATAAACATTCGTTCCCTACACATTTACATTTTACATTTAGGCATTTGGCAGACGCTTTTATCCAAAGCAACTTACATTGCTTTACCCTATACATTTTACATAGGTATTTGCAATCCCCTGGGATCGAACCCGCAACCTTGCGATGTTACCGCAATGCTCTTACCACTGAGCTACAGGAAAGCTGTACACTGTACAGTTGTACACATTCCCACAATGCACCGCAAAATCCAGTGAGCATTGCTACTATACCGGAAATCACGTGACACGTTTTAAAGACGTTTAACCGAAATCGCAGGAGCCAACGACGGCTGCGTCCAAATACCCCCACTTGCGGTCTTTGCACTTGACCTCTTTCATGACGTATTTCCTGTTTTGAACCAAGTGTTCTAGTGGGTGCAAAGATCCCAAGTGAGCATGTAATGTTTCTTACCTGATGGGACACTTAGTGCTAACATATAACGTTCATTAATGTGGTGTTTCTAAGTATGTGATAAAAAGCAGTTTTACAAAATACATAACCACAACCTACATTTTACTAAGATATTATATGTGATATCTAATTAATTATATAGTCAAGTCAGATTCATTTTTATAGCGCATTATTTGTATTGTGTCAAAGCAGCTGTACCCAAAAAAGAAAAACTCATGTTAGCCAAACGTAGAATAAATAAAGATTTAAAAGTAGTTGTATAACTTACAACTGAAAGCTTTCCGCAAAAAGTCTCGAGGGGTGCTTCTCAATATCCCTCCTCGTCTCCTCGCTCCTCCATCCTATGACCCGGAAACCGATCGAGCTCAGCCATATTGAAGGACATGTCAATTCTCTAATTGCACCGGGAGGAGTCGAGGATCGAGGAGGGAGGAGGCTGCCTGAGGAGTCATGAGCGAGGATACACAAGTGTATCCTATGCAGAAGTTTTTTATTGCCTAAACAAGACGCACGTATAAATTGTCCTCCCACTTCACATCTGCTCCAAGTGCTAACCATGGCAGAACATTCAAACACACATAAATGTTGAAAACAGTTGAAACAGTTACAATATAAATAATTATATCTTATGTCAAAGAATCCCGATGTTCAAGCTTAATCCAGCGGTGTAGAGTCATCATTAGTTGACGACGCTTTGAACTGACGCTAAAGAGCGAGGATATATCATTTCACTTGCTTCGATTCCTCCGTCCTTATGTCTTTTCCTTGCTTCCTTCTCTCGCATCCTGAAGAGGTGGAGCTAAGACACGAGGAAAGGAAGCGAGGAAAGGAAACGAGGACGCACAAATAAGAAATGAGAAGCACCCATGATGTATCCAGAACGTGATGCATGATGGGATACACTTAGCCCTGAATACTGCGCGGAAGCGGTATTCAAGATAGTGCGGGAATAGGGTGCTTCTCAATATGCCTCCTAGTTTCCTGCTTCCTCCACCCTAAGACCCGGGGTGCTTCTCATTTCTTATTTGTGCGTCCTCGTTTCCTTTCCTGAACCTACCGACCTCTCTCTCTATCAGTCTATTCTCTCTTCCTTCTCTGCGGATGTCTCCTCTGCGAAAACCCAGTACTACCACGCTAAAATCAATAACTCTCCTGACCCTCGTACTCTCTTTAAAACCTTTTCTGCTCTTCTTTGCCCGCCTACCCCCTCACCTCCATCGGACTTAACAGCTGACGATTTTGCGTCGTTCTTTGTAAAGAAAACGACCGCCATCAGCAATCATTTCTCTGCGCCACCTCCTCTTGACCACGCCCAATCCCCAGACACATGCTTGCTCCCCTCGTTCTCTCTCGTATCTGAAGAGGACATTTCGAAGGTCATTTCTTTGAACCACCCGACTACCTGCCCCCTAGATCCCATCCCCACACATCTCCTCCAGGCCAATTCCCCATCGGTTGTTCCCTCTCTGACCTACATTATCAACTCATCTCTCACCACTGGTACATTTCCTACACTCTTCAAAGAGGCCCGTATTACTCCCCTACTAAAAAAACCTACTCTTAATCCTGCACTGTTAGAAAACTACAGACCGGTATCCCTCCTCCCCTTCGTTGCGAAAACTCTAGAACGTGTTGTATGTAACCAGCTCTCATCCTTTCTCGCCCAGAACAACCTCCTAGACAGCAACCAATCTGGTTTCAAGAGCGGTCATTCCACTGAAACTGCGCAGCTCTCTGTCATTGAAGCCCTGAGACTGGAAAGAGCTTCCTCTAACTCATCTGTTCTCATCCTACTGGATCTATCAGCCGCCTTTGACACCGTTAACCATGACATTCTCCTGTCCACCCTCAAGACTATGGGGGTCTCCGGAATGGTGCTACAATGGTTCAGGTCTTACCTCTCGGGTAGGTCCTTTAGAGTATCTTGGAGAGGTGAGGTGTCTGAGTCCCAACATCTCGACAACATCTTGCATGCCTGGCCGATACAAAGACTCATCACAGCCTCTCCATTCAACTGGGCTCATCAACCATTACATCTTCCAGAAAGGCAAGAAACCTGGGAGTGGTGATCGATGATCAGCTCAACTTCACAGATCAAGTTGCCATCACCGCCCGGTCCTGTAGATTCATCCTCTACAATATCAGGAAAATTAGACCCTTCCTATCAGAGCATGCTACGCAAGTCCTAGTACAGGCTCTGGTCCTGTCCAGACTGGACTACTGCAATGCGCTACTGGGTGGTCTTACAGCTAGCACAACCAAACCTCTACAGATTATCCAGAATGCTGTGGCAAGAGTTATCTTTAATTAACCGAAGAGAGCACACGTCACTCCTCTACTCATTAAGCTACATTGGCTCCCTATAGTCGCTTGCATCAAATTCAAGACTCTGCTCCTGGCCTACAAGACCACCACTGGTTCGGCACCACCTTATCTTCACTCGCTACTGCAGACATATGTACCCGCCAGATCCCTACGCTCTGCAAACAAACAGCGTCTTGTGGTGCCATCCCAAAAAGGAAAAAAATCTCTCTCGCGCACCTTCTCCGGATCTGTTCCACCTATGTGGAATGATCTGCCTGCTGCTACAAGATCTGCAGATGCTGTAGCCATCTTTAAGAAACGTCTGAAAACACAGCTCTTCTGTCAACATCTGACTGATCTGTTCCAACTCTGTTTTCTTCTCTACTCTAAAAAAAAATGAACGAATGAATGAATGAATGGTTCTGTATACTGTGTTAGGTTATATGAGACCAGTCCTCTTTTTTTGATTGCACTTATGCTTTTGTTGTACTTATGCTGTCCCAATTGCTTCCATTACCTACCCCACCTGTAAGTCGCTTTGGATAAAAGCGTTTGCTAAATGTAAATGTTTTCTGGCGTCGATCGTTTAGTGGGAACAGGTTGAACCTGCACTGTTTTCGGTGAGTGGGACTTTCTGGGTTGCAGATGGTGGGCTCTCCCTCTTCCTCGTGGATGTTTGCTCGGTGGCTTTTAGTCGGGGTCACTGAGTGCAGCTATGACACGTCAGAGGGGATCTGGCCCTTTCGGCTGAGCCTGGTTTACCCCGAGGTTTTTCTCCATTAATCAATCATTGGAGTTTGGGTTCCTCTCCACAGCAGGGCAGTGTTGGCTTGCTCACCGGGAGACTGCATTTATTCATTTATTAATTAATTAGATATTATTTATTAGAACGATCTTGCTCGTCCTATAAACACCATGCACTGTGCTGTGTTTTACCTTTTCTGTTTTTAATGTTTGCCCCTGTAAAGCTGCTTTGATACAATGCATATTGTAAAAAGCGCTATATAAATAAACTTGAATTGAATTATAATGATGGGAGAAAATCTTTGGTCTGTACTCCAGGCAGAATATAGAAATATTTGTAAATACAACATTTGTATATAAATGTATACAACAGTTCTTTCTGGTTTTCGAACTGCCATGTGATATTGGACCAGGATCACCTCGCTTCACTGACTGATGTATCACCCATCCACTAAGTTATTTCTTATTATATATCTGACCCAAACAAGCATACATAAAAGTTATGGGGTTATTTAGCTATTTAACATGCAACATTAATTTAACTCTGCTTAGATGAACGAATTGACTCGAAGAAAGGATTTGTTCATTTTGCTGAACGAAACTCAAACATCTGAATCTCAAAAATGACTCGAACTTCCCATCAATACTCAACACTTGTTCACTCATTGAGTTGACTTCTTAGACTTTGGAGGCTGGACAGTGTAAGACTCCTCTGATCCATTGATTGGTGACTTTTATGTGCAGAAATGTCATCATTTGGCATAACACAATACTTTCTCAGTTTTTAGACTTTGGTTACTGTTGTGTATGCCCTTGGCTTTGGATCTACATATTCAGCATCTTTACAGGAAGTTAAAAATTAAATAGTTTGGTATGTATTCATAATTGCTTGTTTATTGTTAATAATTTTCATTAAGTTGTTATAAAATGAGCATTAATAAATGGCTTCAACTGTATAACTCAAAGCACAAGTTATTATAAATTAAAATGCGATGTACTCTCTAAAATGTAATTTAAATTATTTTATTTGTTTTGATTTATTTGTTTTGAAAATATTAAAATTGGTTATACCAGTAAGCATTACCAATTTATTTAGATAATCAAATTAAATGACTACAGGAGACATTAAATTATATTATTATAGGATTCTTTTTAATTAGGTCATACATGAAATGTACGTTTAAGTATATTATATAGCATCATTTTTGTTGACAGATGTAAGAAATCAAAATGCAACTTGTTAAAATACTTACCCACAGCTATGGCAAGGTAATACACTTATCATAAGGTAAGACAGGTAGTTAGAAAGGTAATCTGTAGGCGATTGCATGTAGGTGAGTGTATGTTAAAAGTGACCAATCAAAGAATTGGAAAAGTTGTGAGAGCATAGAGAGAATTGCGCGCACGCGCGTCTGCTCGACGACTGCGTTTATGCACGCGGAGCAGAAATGTGCTCTATCGAGGGTGTTTACACTCGTGGAACGGTTCTGTTTGCTGAAATCTGTGCTTTTCTTCAGACAAACATCCCGACGATCGCTTCTCTCATTGCAAGCGCGCGCGAGCACATTTGTCTTGATCACTGACGAAGTGCTTTTCTGATCACAAACCCAACAGCACTATTGAAAATAAATCACGAGGTGTGGACACACTGTGAGCAAATCAATCATTTATTATAAGTGAAACTGGTGCTCCGTCTTTCCACACTCGCCTGTATTGCTGCCTCCGCTTTCAACACGCATTCATCAAAGACTTTTGATTCGTGTTTACAAAAGTTAAGATTAATAACGTACACATCTTTTTGCTGAATTAAAAGTTTCTCACCACCTGTTGTAACGAGCACGTTTGGTGACGCACAACATTGATACTGAAAGCTCATTGGTTGAAACGTATCCTCTTATAACGATTGGTTATTGAAAGTTAAACGCGGTTATTGGAGGGTTTTAAAATCGCTTCATGAGTAGAACGTCCAATTGCTTGTTTGGTTTGTTGTCGAGAGGAATGTTGATGCTGTTGGAGTCGTCTTGCCTTTGTTTGGTGAAGACTCGACAGTTCTTTTGTTCATTAAAGGTAAATGCTGTCACTGTTAGTTCTTCAAGTTTCTGTGTTGTGTTTAGCTGGATTCTTTAATGGTAACTTTCATCTGATTGACAAATTGCTTTTATTAAGAGAAACGTCAGTTCTTTGGTGATTGCTTCGTTTTTCTTCAAGATATCATACTATTAATGAGCGAGCGAGAGAGAGAGCGCGGACGTCTCCACAGGTCTGTGTAGAGAGGGCAGACGTCTCCACAGGTCTGTCGAGCAACTGTTAAGATGTGATTGGTTTCTGTGTTTTATAGGTTGGATTTATGCTTTGCAGGGATGTAACTTTTTAGAATGAAACTGAGCACTTGTGGTCATTGTAGAAGACAATGTATTTGTGTAATTGCATGAACAATTTGCTTGTAATCTTCTGTATTTAAGTATTTCGGCTGTTTTCTGTGCACTTTCCAAACTCTATTTAGCATGTTGTTCTCTGGTAACAACCGCTCTTAACTTATTTCATGGGCTCCTCTTGTGCAGTCTAATATTTCACACATCTATTATATCGATCAGGCATAACATTATGACTCCCTTTCTAATACTGTGTTGGTCCTCTTTTGCTGCCAAAACCATCCTGAGGCGTGGACTCTACTAGACCTCGGAAGGTGTGCTGTGGTATCTGGCACAAAGCCTTCCTGTAGCTCAGTGGTAAGAGCATTGCGTTAACAACGCAAGGTTGTGGGTTTGTTCCCAGGGGATAGCAAATACCTATGTAAAATGTATAGGATAAAGCAATGTAAGTAGCTTTGGATAAAAGCGTCAGCCAAATGCCTAAATGTTAAGATGTTTGCAACCCGAAGGATCTGCTGCCAAGTTTGCCCTCCATGGATCGCACTTGTTTGTTCAGCACATGGATTGAGATCTGGGGAATTTTGAGGCCACGTCAACACCTCAAACTCATTGTTGCGCACCTCAAACCATTCCTGAACCACTCTTGCTTTTTGGCAGGGTCCATTATCCTATTGAAAGAGGCCACAGCCACCAGGGAAATGTTGATTTATGTTATATGTTCAAGCATTTTGACCAGATAAACTCTTTTTTTGTGTGCTCAATGGGAGCAACAGCCTTGAGTATTTCAGTCGTCTAAAGGACTGCATGTCTATGGTATATATTATTGTTTCAAGGTCTGACTAAGAATTACACCATGGATATTCACCACACTATCAATTTAGAGTAAATTCACTGTTGTTTTAATAAGTGCCTGACAAATATGTAAAATGCAAAATGGTTTAAAGTTGTAAGATACACGGTTTCCCATGGTGCTCTGGTGTTCCTTTAAGAAACGGAATTCTTCCTGTGCAATCAAAGTCATGTCTCTTTTCAAATGTCAAATGGTAAGTGGCATTCTTTGTAGCTTCACGTATTTAAAAGGGTACAGAATAGAAAGTTGTCTTGAGGTTTGGTTTACTGCGTTTGGTAGTCAACATTTTCAGAGTAATGTCTTTTACTGTCAGGGTCTGTTTTTGTTTGTTACTGGATTGTTTGAGATTGGATTCTTTACACTACACATACACATATATACATAGACAAGAACTCCGGATGTTTGGGTTGTTTCAGACTCCACATATCCTTCCATAACACATTAAGCTCTACTATGTGTCATTAACGGCTTGCTGACGTTGCAGTAAATGCTTTAGAGATTACCATTGCAGTGTTAAATTGTGGTTTCTCGTCAGGAGCTTGTCTGAAGGGCTTTTGTCATGGTTATTCGTTCATTTAATATTTGTCATTCCAAACTAAATTCCTGTCCCATATTTGTTTTTGAATGACCATAAGATTGGTTGGTCTGTCTGTGACTCATTCTGTGAGACCAGGCTAGAAGAATCTGTTAATTTCAGGATTGTTGTGTTTAAGATACAAAGCATTTGACTCTTGATGTATTTTTGTCAGTTGTTTGGGTGCTTAAATTATGGAATTTAATCTTTGCAAAGCTTGTGATTTTTAATTTAATTCCTTTTCTTTGCTCGGTTTGAACTTTAAGTATTTGTATTGTGTGTAGAGGAAAGTGATGTATGCATCTCTCATTGATGGTCATTTACATTGTCAACATTTTATTCTTATCAGTTGGTTATATAATTTTATCATGCGTTCACTAAATTTTGTGTAATGACTTGAATCCTGCAGTTTTTTTTTATTTTTATGTGCCATGTAGTTATTTTCTAGTGCTGAATCTGGATAGAACGGTGAACTGATGCTTTTGTGATCTTGTTAATGAAGTCATTTACTTATTGTTTCAAGCACTAATAATTTTCGAGTCAAGCTTCATTTGAATTGGATTTTAGTAATGTTTTTGCTTATCCAAAAATGTGGTGACATCTGCGCACGCTTCTCCTGATCTCCATGCTGCCACGTGGGTGTGCTGCGCCTTGTACTTTTCCGGGAGAATTGTCCAATAAGGGACTCAAGTTGAATATGTTCAAAAAACTTTACGAAACTTGAAAGATTGCTGGGGGAGGGTATCTTGTGGGGTGGGTTTTTTAACCCTAACTGTCGGACACTGTCATAAGTGTTTTTTATGTTATCATTCATGTTCATGCTGTAGTGCACAAGGTGTTTCTGAGCTGTCTTGTGTGTAAGGATTTTTTTCCTTTGCTTTATCACTTTTAATACTGTTTGTATTCTTCTCGAACAATCCTTAAGATGTTTGTGAAATGAGTCGCAGCAATTAATTAACAAATAATCCATTTGAACAAAACCACCTCCTCTAATTTTCAAACCGCCCATGACCAAGTAGGAAAGTAAACCCCGTTGGCTTTAAAAAAAAAAAATTGTGAACCGATGAAGCCCAATAAAAATGCACATTAGTTTGACTGTGTTGTAATTGACAAATCCCTCAATATGAAATCAGTTTTTATAAGGTTCTGGAGAAACCTCCCAGTAGCCATCAACAGTGTATGGAATGGAACTCTAGAGTGCAACACCTTACAATACAACAGACACTGAGCATAACTGTTAAAATTATTTGTATTTCTTTGAACCCAGGACTTTTTTCCATGCAAAAAGCTTGAGCAAGGTCTCAAGATTGAAAAGGATTGTTCCAACATTGTCAAGTTTTTGTTTACATTTATTGTCCCTGGTTGTGAGAACCCCCCGATTTGTACCCCAAACAAACCCTCAACATTACGCCTCCCTTTTCCCATCTCAAACTTATTTTTTGTTTTTCTACTAACCTGCTTATTTCATTATCATGCCCTTAATAATTTCTTGAACGGTTTACAGCTGTTTGATCAGAATTGGTTTCAGACCCAAATGCATAATTAAACATGTTTCCACACTGTAATGTATTATTGGAATGCTCTTTTGTAACTTTACGTGTAAAATGTAGTTTCTGGACATTTCTATTTTGAAGAGTGGTGCAAATCTTTTGCATGTTCTATTATTTCCTTTTCATTTTTCTTCTGGCTCCTAGGGGGAAACTGATGGAAGAAGTTTAATGCATCTGCCAGTGATGTCTTTTGACCGAAATGGCCTCGATACCTAGCGGTGTTAATGAAAGGCTGTTTGCAATTCTAGAAGATACACTTTGTTTAATGATGTTTTTACATATGCATGTCGTTTTATACTTCAGGAAATGTTGTTACTTGTTCTGTACCTCATTTTATACCATGTTCTCATTTACATGGTTCACTTGTGGTCTTTGATATTTTGTTTCTTATCCTTTGTCAAAACAGGCTTAGCTGGTTTACATGTTTGTGCTGTTTTTTTTTTAAAGGTTTCACTTTTTTGTGGGTTATGTGATTTATTTTAATTTGCTCTGGATTTATCTGTAACACTACACTGCTCTGTGGTGGAGCTTGGTATGTGGTGTTATACAGTGTGATTTAGATATTTTGTTCGTAAAATAACTGATTACAAGTGCTACACCAATGATTTTATTTACTTTTTGTGTGGGAGGTCAGCAATTTAACCAGCCCATTTTTCAAAATGCACTTTCAGACAATTGTTTCCCCCCCTTGAGTTGAACCAAAGAAAGAACGGATTGGTTACTTCAATGCAGCTTACCATCCCACTTGAATGCAATTGTTTTTAATTTTGAATGTTACACCAACCTCAAAACAGTCTGTTTAAAACACAATTTTAATTGACAATACTTTTTTTGCATTTTTATCTTTATTCAGGTTATATTCTTTTGTACTCCCTATGTGGTTTGCAATCTTACATTCCTTTCATTCATTTTTACACAATGTATATTAAAAAAATTTAGGGATTATTTTCAACGGGTGTATGTTATCACTAAATAACATGTAAGTGTTTTACATTCACTTGATTTGTAAATATGTTGTCTTAACTAACCTTTTTTTGGTGTGCAGATTATTTATGTGGGCCATTGCATTGATTTGCCAGTGAATTTCTTGTCCTGCCCTTTCAAACCAAGTATAGAATTATGAATGATGTGTTTACTGGCCTTTGAGTTGGTTTCAAAAAAAGGTTTATTTAAATTTTAACCCTTAGTACAGCAGTATCCACATGCAATGTTAAACGGATTTGTCTTTTTTTACCTTCATCCTGGTTTAAATTTTTATTACATCCTATGGTGTATTTTGAATTTGTGTTGCATGTCATCGTATTCTGTTGTATTTTTACATTGTTTTTAATTTGCTATGCAGTGGTTTATTACATTCTTGTTTAACATCCTTGTTTTTATCTGTACATTAAACTTTATATTGTTTGTTTCTTATTTTTCTTCGGAAAAGTTTAGGTTTGTTGACTTTTTTTTTCAGACTTTGTTAGGATGTATATTGTTGATCCTCTTGTATGTTATGTTCTTTTGCGGTTTAACTTTTTACACACTAGGTATATACACTATATATTTTCTTTTATTTAGCATATCTTGTTTTTTATGTTGTACATAAATGTTATGTTGTTTAAAGTTACTATGTGCTTGAGTGGCATTTTGTCAATTTACTAACTGCATTTTGAGGCTTTATAGGTGTGTGGGCAAATACCTTTGTAAAATGTATAGGATAAAGAAATGGTAGTCGCCTTGGAGAAAAGCGTCTGCCAAAGGTGTAAATGTAAATGAAATTGTGAAGATGCAATAATCAATGCTCCCTATAGCCATCTACAGTGTGTGGAATGGAGCTTTTGAGTGCAACACCTTACAATAGATACGGAGTATAATTCAAGATTATTTGTATTTCTTTGAACTCTGGAGTTGTTTCCCCATGCAAGAAACTTTATCAAAGCCACAAGATTGTAATTGATTGTTCCAACACGGTCTCAAAGTTCTTTCTTACATTTATTGCCCCAGGTTGTGAGAACTCCTAATTTCTAAACAAAACAAACCCTCAACATTTCACCTCTAACCCCATCTCACATTTTTTTTTCCTCACCTGCCCCTTTTATTCTCATGCCCTTAATAATGTCTTGAACAGTTTACAGCTGCTTGCCCATATCTTTGAATAAGCATTGGGTTAGACAAAAAAAGATGTTTCCACACTCTGTAATGTATTGTAATGTAATTTTGTATTTAAATGTAGAATGTAGTTTCCTGTCATTTGTTTTGAAGGGTGGTGCAAATCTTCTTTAGCATGTTGTATTTCCTTTCCTCGGGGGAAACTGATGGTTGAAGTTTAATGCATCTGCCAGTGATGGCTCTTGACCCAAATTACCTCGATACCTAGCAGTGTTAATGAAAGGCTGTTTGCAAATACAGAAGGACTACTTTGTCTGATGATGGTTTTACAACTGTATCTCGTTTTATACTTCAAAAAGTGTTGCTACTTGTTCTGTACCTCATTTTATAGCATGTTCTCATTAACATGATTCACTTGTGGTCTTTGATATTTTATTTCTTATCCTTAGTCCGTTTTGACTAAGCGGTTTTACATGTAACTTTGTTTCTGCCAGGGTTTTTGTGGCATGTGGTTTACATTTTAATTAGCTCTGGTCTTCTCTGTAACACGACTGGTCTGTGATGAAGCTTCGTATGTAGTGTTATACAGTGTGATTTAAGATTTTTTTTGTTTGTAAAATAACTAGTACTACACCAATGATATTTACTTTTTGTGTGCGAGTTCAGCAGTTCAACCAAACCCTATGGTCCCATTTGGTCTTTATTTCCCTTCAGCTGTACCAAAGAATGATTTGGTTTGTTCTACGCAGCTTTTGTTGAAGTGAGTTTGCCATCCCACTTAAATGCAATTGGTTTTAAATTTGAATGTTACGCCAACTTCTAAACGGTCTTTATAAAAGACAATTGTAATTCTGTTGACAATACTTTTTTAGTTTAAAAAAGTTTCACTTTATTCAGGTTACATTCTGTTGTACTCCTCATGTGGTTTGCAATGTTACATTCCTTTCATTCAGTTTTACACAATGTATATTAAATTGTTAAGGGATTATTTTCAACGGGTGCTTGTTATCACTAAATAACATTTTAACATCTGCATGTTTGAAGTGTTTTACATTCACTTGATTTGTAACTTTTTGGTGTGCAGAATATTTATGTGGGAAGTGTGTGAGCCACTGTAAGATTTAATTAAATTTGGTTCCTAAATTAATTTAAATTGCCTAGAGTATGTAAACCTTTAGATGCTGAATCACTGCATGTATTGAATGTTATTCAAGTAATACGTTTTTTTTTTGGTGTACAGATGTGGATTTAAACGAAATGTTACAAGTTGTGCTCATTTTCTGTAAAATTGCTCATAGCAGCATGCTTTTATGAAGCCATCTGTACGGACTCTACCTGAAAACCCTGGATACCTTGCGGTGTTAACGAAAGGGTTTTTGACGAAGAGTCTGTCCAATTAAATGGTAATTAAACTCTGAACTGCTCTGAACACGAAGATCATACTAAATAACAAATTATATCAAAAATTGTAGGAGTTTCAGTGTTTGCAGAGGAAATCTTTGTGTAATTGATGGTCATTTACGTTTCCTGTAATCTTATCAATGTAGTTTCTGTAGCAAGACAATCAAGGCAACTGAAGATATTTTTATTTCCTTATTGAGGATATTCTTCCATGCACATTGCTCTTATTGTCTTTCATTTTACTCTGCCAGGAATATTGAACTAGAGTATCAATGTCTTTTTCTCTCTTGATTTCTTTTCTTTAAATTCCTTGCTAGAGTTCTTTACATACCTTGCCCCAGGTTGTAAGAGGTTCCAACTCTTAAATCGAACCAATCCTGAACACTTTCCCTCTTACTTCACCTCATAGTTATTATATTGCTGGGTTTCTACCAACTTGCTTAATTCATTCGTAGGCACTAAATATTATCTTGCTCTGTTTACAAAGAATTTTTCATTGACCCAAACGCATCCAAGTTTCCCAGAATGTTATGTATATTTGGATTATGGCCATGCATTTTAAATGTGAAATGTAGTTTCTTGAAGTGTTGTGTTAACATTTTTATTGATCATTGCTTTTAATTCATATGTTTGGTCTTGGGTATTGCTGGAAGAAGCTTTATGCAACTGCCAGTGAAGGCTCTTGACCCAAATAGCCTGGATACCTTGCGGTGTTAACGAAAGCTTATTTGGTGAAAGCAGCTAGATGTGTACTTTTATATTTGTAGCCCATTTAAATTTAAAGACCAGTTGTTTTATACCATATTTTTCATTGGGAGTTTGAGAAATTGTTTCTTTTGTTGCTTAATTGTTTCTTATCTGTTGCACACTGCATTTGTTGTTTTGATTTACATGTTATGACAGGTCTAAAGTGAATGCGTTGTTCAACAGCAAAACAACATGCTTATTTTTTTAAGGTTTTCATTAGTTGAAAGTAATTGTAGGCATGTTATATTCTCACTTGTAGGATATTCAATGTTGTTTGTTTTGAAGAAAAAGTTTTTGTGTATATGGTTTTGGCCTAGGTTTTATGACTAAGTTGGGGAGGCCCCTCGTTCCTTAGGGTTGGTGCATGAGTTGGGGAGGCCCCTCGTTCCTTAGGGTTGGTGCATGAGTTGGGGAGGCCCCTCGTTCCTTAGGGTTGGTGCATGAGTTGGGGAGGCCCCTCGTTCCTTAGGGGAATAAACATCTCACACCCCAAACAATGTCCAGGGATGAGTTTTGCACTCTCCATCTCCAGTCCACGAAAGACCCCGGCTTATGATCAGGTTAAACATTTTTTTGTTTTTTCAGCGTTTTGGTAGGGAGGGTCCAAATTTTTAGGTTTCTAGAATTTAAAAGATGTCTCCATTTAGGTTTTAGTTTCAGAGTTTCGGTAGGGTGGGTCCCGATTGTTAGGTTACATCATTTTAAGGGGGTCTCTTTTTAGGTTTAGGTGTTAGGAACAGTTTTGGTAGGGTGGGTCCACATTTTTAGGTTTCTGGAATTTTAAAGATGCTCCATTTTGGTTTTAGGTTCAGAGTTTCGGTTGGGTGGGTCCAAATTGTTAGGTTACATAATTTTAAGGGGGTCTCCTTTTAGGTTTAGGTGCAGAGTTGTAGTAGGGTGGGTCCAAATTTTGAGGGTATAGGATTTTTAAGGGGTCTCCATTTTAGGTTTAGGGTCAGAGTTTCGGTAAAGTGGGTCCAAATTGTTAGGTTAGAGAATTTTTAGGGGCGTCTCCTTTTAGGTTTAGAGTTGTAGTAGGGTGGGTCCAAATTTTGAGGGTATAGGATTTTTAAGGGGTCTCCATTTTAGGTTTAGGGTCAGAGTTTCGGTAAAGTGGGTCCAAATTGTTAGGTTAGAGAATTTTAGAGGGGTCTCCATTTTAGGTTTAGGGAGGAAGTTTTGGTAGGGTGGGTCCAAATTGGGTTAGGGTCATTATTTTGTAGGGGTTTAATTTTAGGTGTCAAGGTCCGGATTGGGGATGGTGGGTCCAAGTTATTGCTCTTAGCATGAGTACTTTTTTGGTTTCAGTCGTTCAGACCTCTCGGAAAACGAGTTTCTAGTTTGTTGATCCATCTTGTTTCTGCCATTAATCTGTCTTTTAATGTCCAATGTGTGTTTGACTCTAGACCTGTGACTCTTAAGGATGAGATATCGTGTTTAATAAAATGGTTGACAATGTGTGTGTTTCTCTCCTCTTTTTTTGTGATGTTCTGTATGTGACGATGCATTCTTATTCGAATGGAATTTTTTGTTTGTCCCACATATTGTTTGGCACATTTGTGGCATGAAATTATGTATACACAATTTTCGGTCTGAGGACTGAGGGGTCTTTTTAATTTGAAAATGTGTTTTGTGTAGTGACTGGTGATCCAATTTTTGGTTTCATAATATTTAGGTGTGGTCCCTCTTTTGCCCTGTTTTGTGTTTATCGGGGTTAATTTGCTTTTGACCAAAAGATCCTTGAGATTCTTATTTCTCCTAAATGCGGAAATGATTTTGTGTTCTTTAAGATATGGTGTATGTGACAAAAACTTCTGGAAATTTGCTTTAGTTTCTAGGTTGAGTTGGACACTCATTTCCGAAAATGTATTTACAAACGGTATGATCTTGTCGTCTTTTTTTGCATATTGAGTTTTCTGTTTGAATTGTTTAAAGGCTTTTCTCAAAAATGTCCTCGTGTACCCTCTGATTCTTAGGGCCTTAAAAAGAGTCCTGGTTGCGTCCATGAAATGTTTTTCATTATTACAGATTTTGTAGAATCTCAATAGTTGTGATTTGACGATTCCTTTGAACGTATGTCGGGGATGGTAGCTGTTTTTGTGTAGGAGTGAGTGCGTGTCTGTCGATTTAAAGTACACCTTGAAATCTAACTGTCCGGTTTCTTGAAATCGTGTTCCTTTGAATGAGATTAGGTCCAAAAAATTCACCGAAGTATCATTGATGACGTGTTTTATTTTAATTGATCTTTGATGTGTATTTAAGTGTTGTGCGAATTGTAGAAATTGTTCCTCGGAATACGTCCAGATTCCCCAGATGTCATCGAGGAATCTATAGTAGTGAAGGGGTTTCAACGGGGCCGATGCCAGAGCAGATTCTTCCCATTCAGCCATGAATATGTTGGCGTATGAGGGCGCAAATTTCTTACCCATGGCCGTGCCTTTTCGTTGTAAGTAGAATTGAGAGTCGAATTCGAAATCGTTTTTGGTCAAGTTGATTTTTAGGAGTTCCATTAATTGTTTTGTAGGTCTTCGTGGGTTTGGGTATTTTTCAAAACACTTTTGTACTGCCCGCAATCCCGCTTCGGTTTCAATGTTTGTGTACAAGCTGTCTACGTCCATTGTGAATAAGAATGCATTAGGGGGAATCTTTATTTTGCCAATTTTTTCAATAAAATCGTACGTATCTTTCAGATAGCTAGGGTGCTTCCGTGAGATCGGGCCAAGAAAGTATTCAATGTACTCCGCGGTACAGTAAGATTCGCTGTCGCAGTCCGAGACTATGGGTCTGCCGGGGGGGATTTCGTTTGGTGTACTCCAGGTTGTAGGGTCCTTGTGTATTTTTGGAAGTAAATAAAATTGTCTCAGTCTCGGAGTGTGGCTTCCCAGTAAATATTCTCTCTGTTTGTAATTGATGTATTTGAGATTCCAAAGATTCTGTATGATGTCCTTAATTTCTTCCTTCGTTTCTAGATATATTGGTCTGGATAATTTAGCATAATGGTCCTCATTGTTTAGTTGTCTCTCCGCTTCCCAAACATATTGTTGTCGGTCCAAGATCACTATTGCATTTCCCTTGTCAGCGGGTTTAATGACGATGTTTTTGTTATTTTGTAGTTCACGTAAGGCCCTGACCTCCGCTCGGGTTAAATTGGGTGTCACTCTTTGCCCCCAATTCAAGTTTCTCAGGGCATAATTGTCTGCCGTGATGATGTGTCTGATTTGGATTGGTAGACGGCATAGTGAAGGTGTCCAATCGGAGTTGTGTGTGAATGGTAGTTTTTTTGATTCCTTACGTTTTCCTTCAAAGAAAACCTTAAGCTTTAACCTACGATGATAGGTCTGTAAATCAAATTTTAATTTTTTCTTTCGGTCCCTGGCCAATTTTAGCGTGGGAATGAATGTCAGGCCCCTTCGTAAGAGTGTTGTTTGTGCTGGTGTGAGTGTGTAATTCTTCGAAAGGTTAATGATCATGTGGCGATCGGGTTCATTTGTGTGAATGTGGCCGGTTATGAGTTTAAATGCTGTTGCCAATGTTGTAGGATGGCTTTGGCGGTGTCCGCCTTCCAGTGTATGCCGTCCGGTTCTACTTTGAATTTTTCTTTTGGCAAAGCCGGGATGTGTGTCACTTTCTTTCTAATGTAGGTGTTTAATTCTTCTATGATGAGTTGGTCCTCGACCGGTAGTGTCCGGGAGAAATTAATTACAGGAATAAAGATTTCCGTCTTTGGGAATTTGATCTTCGCTTCTCTGTAAGTGCTCTGTAGTTGTTTGATTGCCGTTTGTTTGAGACGTTGTTGTCTGTTATTGATTCCGAATGATAGAATCAATTGTTCCACGTTCGTGGTGATGGTGGCTTTTTTGATGAGGTCTTTTGCATGTTTGAAGTTGGCGCCCGGGTAGCTATCCATTTGTAGATCTGGAGCTATGACCGTAGGAAATTTTGACACATTTGAGTCTCCAATGATCACAAATTTCTTTCTTATCGTCAGGCACCAGTCAGAGGATTTTTTGTTCGTCGATATGTGTCTGACGGGCCTGGTAGGTGTTGTTTGATCGTCTGGTGTGACAGGAGTTTTGTCCTGTGTACGTGTACGTGTCCGTCCCACCAGAGCAATTTCTGGTGAGATCTGTGTTCCGTGTGATGTGTATGTGAGCGGGTCTGGGTCTGTGTCTAGAAAAATAAGCTCCTCCGTCGGTACTTCCGGTGGGCTTCTTTGTTCTCCAAAGGATCCAGAGTAGGTCGATAGCTCCACTTCGATGGATGACATTGGTGTTGTGTTGCCCGGTGTGTGAATTTGTGCTTTATGTGTGTCCGTGGGCAGAGAAGACCGTTGCTCGTTTCCATCTTTCAGCTCGGTTGGCTTCTCCTCGATCACGCGTAGGGAAGGAGTCGGGCACATGTCGATCTCATTCATTGGAGTAAAGTTCACGCAAGGTACCGAGATTCTCTTGGACTTTTTAGTCCTTTGCTCTTTTGGGGCGGGACCGCCTTCCGGTGGAGGAAGAGGAGGAAAGTCCTTATGGAATGAGGCGCTTTCGACCGGGGCCGAAGATGTTTGGGTTTCGGTCGTGGTCATTCGAGGTCTTTGTCCTGCTTCCACACGTGAGGTAGATGCCTCGTTGTTTCTTTGTGCTGTGCGACTTGGAAATTCGGCGGTAATGAGTGCTTCCGTCTGTTCGAAAGTTTCCGATCTAAATTTGCGTCCAAAATTGCGTACGGCCCACTTTTTTGCAATTCTGAAAGGCGCTCTCCATTCGTCGTTCGTCACAGTATTTTTTAGCTCACCAATTGACACCTCAATCAATGACTCGTAGTGTTGTTCTAGAATCAATTGTGTCGTGTAGGCCCAGTTTTTTGCGTTGCCTTCTAATAGTTGTTGTGATTTGTTTGTTGATGCAACCGGTTTGACGGTGTCAATTAAATAGTTTGTCATTCTTTTGAATGTAATCGGTTGGTTGTTTTTAATCTTTGTCGTCACGTTTTGTAGGTGATGTACCAGACGCAAGATTCTATACACGGTTTTGGTTGTAGTTCTGAAGTGAGGGGAAGCTTGGATATATTCGCGTTCTTTACTTCCTTCAGACCTATCCCTTCGAAAGGGCCTCCGTGTGTGATCTGATTTTGTGTATCTATGATCTGTTTGATTTTCAACGTACCCAGAGCGATCCCTGCCCGGGGCTCTTGTGAATCTCCTATCCCGACGGTATAGGTTCTGCGTGTAATAATCCTCTCGAGGAGGTCCACGCCTCCGTTTATCTGAATCATGCATGTTCAGCGAATGTCTCCACATGTTGTCAATTAGATGACCCGTTTCATACGTCTCTCTCAATAAAAGAATCTTTGTTGAAGGTTTCCAGGTGTTGTTGTTCTGGTGTTCAGTCAAAGTGTTGTCTCAAAATGTTGTTATATTTATTACTGGACATTTAATTCTTTATTAAAGGTTTCCAGGTGTTGTTTTTCTGGTGTTCAGTAAAAGTATTGTCTCCAAATGTTGTTATATTGGTATCTTATTTTTGATCCCACCGAAATCAGATGTCTCAAGGTGTTTTACAAAAATAAGGAGGGGAAAGATTTAATTTCCTAAACTCTATATCCGTCCTTTTCTAGGTGCAGGATAATAAGTGGAAGTTTTAATGAGTAGAATCGATCGATTTTTATTTTGTGAAATTCAAGCACAGTCGCGACGTTTCGATACAATCTGTATCTTCCTCAGGCTGGCTTGAATAAGTCTCTCATAGCTCTATAGAAAAGCTCTCGTGTGTTGTTTCAGTAGAAGTGAAGGTGAGCTGTGCGCAGCTGCTATTTATACAGAGTGAGTGAGCAGGGCTCCTCCCACTTCTGGGAGCAATGCTTTTTTAGGTTTGTTCATTCAGGATTTTTATTTTAGGATCATGTTTTTATTATAATTATTTCTGGTCTTAGTTTGTATTCATATGAATTTTTCTTAAAAAATCAGGACAATCATGTATGACATAAGAATAATTTTTAAACCTGTTTTGTTTCCATAGTGTTGATGTTTCTTGTCTCCTGCTGTATATGAGTTTTAATCTTTTAGGGAGGATTCATATTTTCCTTCATCATGTTGTAAGTAATCAAATTGTTTATTAATTTTGTTTTTATTTTTATTAATCAATGTCCTGGGTCTCTCTAACAGGTGGAGAGGCACTGGCTCTATTAGGGGAATAAACATCTCACACCCCAAACAATGTCCAGGGATGAGTTTTGCACTCTCCATCTCCAGTCCACGAAAGACCCCGGCTTATGATCAGGTTAAACATTTTTTTGTTTTTTCAGCGTTTTGGTAGGGAGGGTCCAAATTTTTAGGTTTCTAGAATTTAAAAGATGTCTCCATTTAGGTTTTAGTTTCAGAGTTTCGGTAGGGTGGGTCCCGATTGTTAGGTTACATCATTTTAAGGGGGTCTCTTTTTAGGTTTAGGTGTTAGGAACAGTTTTGGTAGGGTGGGTCCACATTTTTAGGTTTCTGGAATTTTAAAGATGCTCCATTTTGGTTTTAGGTTCAGAGTTTCGGTTGGGTGGGTCCAAATTGTTAGGTTACATAATTTTAAGGGGGTCTCCTTTTAGGTTTAGGTGCAGAGTTGTAGTAGGGTGGGTCCAAATTTTGAGGGTATAGGATTTTTAAGGGGTCTCCATTTTAGGTTTAGGGTCAGAGTTTCGGTAAAGTGGGTCCAAATTGTTAGGTTAGAGAATTTTTAGGGGCGTCTCCTTTTAGGTTTAGAGTTGTAGTAGGGTGGGTCCAAATTTTGAGGGTATAGGATTTTTAAGGGGTCTCCATTTTAGGTTTAGGGTCAGAGTTTCGGTAAAGTGGGTCCAAATTGTTAGGTTAGAGAATTTTAGAGGGGTCTCCATTTTAGGTTTAGGGAGGAAGTTTTGGTAGGGTGGGTCCAAATTGGGTTAGGGTCATTATTTTGTAGGGGTTTAATTTTAGGTGTCAAGGTCCGGATTGGGGATGGTGGGTCCAAGTTATTGCTCTTAGCATGAGTACTTTTTTGGTTTCAGTCGTTCAGACCTCTCGGAAAACGAGTTTCTAGTTTGTTGATCCATCTTGTTTCTGCCATTAATCTGTCTTTTAATGTCCAATGTGTGTTTGACTCTAGACCTGTGACTCTTAAGGATGAGATATCGTGTTTAATAAAATGGTTGACAATGTGTGTGTTTCTCTCCTCTTTTTTTGTGATGTTCTGTATGTGACGATGCATTCTTATTCGAATGGAATTTTTTGTTTGTCCCACATATTGTTTGGCACATTTGTGGCATGAAATTATGTATACACAATTTTCGGTCTGAGGACTGAGGGGTCTTTTTAATTTGAAAATGTGTTTTGTGTAGTGACTGGTGATCCAATTTTTGGTTTCATAATATTTAGGTGTGGTCCCTCTTTTGCCCTGTTTTGTGTTTATCGGGGTTAATTTGCTTTTGACCAAAAGATCCTTGAGATTCTTATTTCTCCTAAATGCGGAAATGATTTTGTGTTCTTTAAGATATGGTGTATGTGACAAAAACTTCTGGAAATTTGCTTTAGTTTCTAGGTTGAGTTGGACACTCATTTCCGAAAATGTATTTACAAACGGTATGATCTTGTCGTCTTTTTTTGCATATTGAGTTTTCTGTTTGAATTGTTTAAAGGCTTTTCTCAAAAATGTCCTCGTGTACCCTCTGATTCTTAGGGCCTTAAAAAGAGTCCTGGTTGCGTCCATGAAATGTTTTTCATTATTACAGATTTTGTAGAATCTCAATAGTTGTGATTTGACGATTCCTTTGAACGTATGTCGGGGATGGTAGCTGTTTTTGTGTAGGAGTGAGTGCGTGTCTGTCGATTTAAAGTACACCTTGAAATCTAACTGTCCGGTTTCTTGAAATCGTGTTCCTTTGAATGAGATTAGGTCCAAAAAATTCACCGAAGTATCATTGATGACGTGTTTTATTTTAATTGATCTTTGATGTGTATTTAAGTGTTGTGCGAATTGTAGAAATTGTTCCTCGGAATACGTCCAGATTCCCCAGATGTCATCGAGGAATCTATAGTAGTGAAGGGGTTTCAACGGGGCCGATGCCAGAGCAGATTCTTCCCATTCAGCCATGAATATGTTGGCGTATGAGGGCGCAAATTTCTTACCCATGGCCGTGCCTTTTCGTTGTAAGTAGAATTGAGAGTCGAATTCGAAATCGTTTTTGGTCAAGTTGATTTTTAGGAGTTCCATTAATTGTTTTGTAGGTCTTCGTGGGTTTGGGTATTTTTCAAAACACTTTTGTACTGCCCGCAATCCCGCTTCGGTTTCAATGTTTGTGTACAAGCTGTCTACGTCCATTGTGAATAAGAATGCATTAGGGGGAATCTTTATTTTGCCAATTTTTTCAATAAAATCGTACGTATCTTTCAGATAGCTAGGGTGCTTCCGTGAGATCGGGCCAAGAAAGTATTCAATGTACTCCGCGGTACAGTAAGATTCGCTGTCGCAGTCCGAGACTATGGGTCTGCCGGGGGGGATTTCGTTTGGTGTACTCCAGGTTGTAGGGTCCTTGTGTATTTTTGGAAGTAAATAAAATTGTCTCAGTCTCGGAGTGTGGCTTCCCAGTAAATATTCTCTCTGTTTGTAATTGATGTATTTGAGATTCCAAAGATTCTGTATGATGTCCTTAATTTCTTCCTTCGTTTCTAGATATATTGGTCTGGATAATTTAGCATAATGGTCCTCATTGTTTAGTTGTCTCTCCGCTTCCCAAACATATTGTTGTCGGTCCAAGATCACTATTGCATTTCCCTTGTCAGCGGGTTTAATGACGATGTTTTTGTTATTTTGTAGTTCACGTAAGGCCCTGACCTCCGCTCGGGTTAAATTGGGTGTCACTCTTTGCCCCCAATTCAAGTTTCTCAGGGCATAATTGTCTGCCGTGATGATGTGTCTGATTTGGATTGGTAGACGGCATAGTGAAGGTGTCCAATCGGAGTTGTGTGTGAATGGTAGTTTTTTTGATTCCTTACGTTTTCCTTCAAAGAAAACCTTAAGCTTTAACCTACGATGATAGGTCTGTAAATCAAATTTTAATTTTTTCTTTCGGTCCCTGGCCAATTTTAGCGTGGGAATGAATGTCAGGCCCCTTCGTAAGAGTGTTGTTTGTGCTGGTGTGAGTGTGTAATTCTTCGAAAGGTTAATGATCATGTGGCGATCGGGTTCATTTGTGTGAATGTGGCCGGTTATGAGTTTAAATGCTGTTGCCAATGTTGTAGGATGGCTTTGGCGGTGTCCGCCTTCCAGTGTATGCCGTCCGGTTCTACTTTGAATTTTTCTTTTGGCAAAGCCGGGATGTGTGTCACTTTCTTTCTAATGTAGGTGTTTAATTCTTCTATGATGAGTTGGTCCTCGACCGGTAGTGTCCGGGAGAAATTAATTACAGGAATAAAGATTTCCGTCTTTGGGAATTTGATCTTCGCTTCTCTGTAAGTGCTCTGTAGTTGTTTGATTGCCGTTTGTTTGAGACGTTGTTGTCTGTTATTGATTCCGAATGATAGAATCAATTGTTCCACGTTCGTGGTGATGGTGGCTTTTTTGATGAGGTCTTTTGCATGTTTGAAGTTGGCGCCCGGGTAGCTATCCATTTGTAGATCTGGAGCTATGACCGTAGGAAATTTTGACACATTTGAGTCTCCAATGATCACAAATTTCTTTCTTATCGTCAGGCACCAGTCAGAGGATTTTTTGTTCGTCGATATGTGTCTGACGGGCCTGGTAGGTGTTGTTTGATCGTCTGGTGTGACAGGAGTTTTGTCCTGTGTACGTGTACGTGTCCGTCCCACCAGAGCAATTTCTGGTGAGATCTGTGTTCCGTGTGATGTGTATGTGAGCGGGTCTGGGTCTGTGTCTAGAAAAATAAGCTCCTCCGTCGGTACTTCCGGTGGGCTTCTTTGTTCTCCAAAGGATCCAGAGTAGGTCGATAGCTCCACTTCGATGGATGACATTGGTGTTGTGTTGCCCGGTGTGTGAATTTGTGCTTTATGTGTGTCCGTGGGCAGAGAAGACCGTTGCTCGTTTCCATCTTTCAGCTCGGTTGGCTTCTCCTCGATCACGCGTAGGGAAGGAGTCGGGCACATGTCGATCTCATTCATTGGAGTAAAGTTCACGCAAGGTACCGAGATTCTCTTGGACTTTTTAGTCCTTTGCTCTTTTGGGGCGGGACCGCCTTCCGGTGGAGGAAGAGGAGGAAAGTCCTTATGGAATGAGGCGCTTTCGACCGGGGCCGAAGATGTTTGGGTTTCGGTCGTGGTCATTCGAGGTCTTTGTCCTGCTTCCACACGTGAGGTAGATGCCTCGTTGTTTCTTTGTGCTGTGCGACTTGGAAATTCGGCGGTAATGAGTGCTTCCGTCTGTTCGAAAGTTTCCGATCTAAATTTGCGTCCAAAATTGCGTACGGCCCACTTTTTTGCAATTCTGAAAGGCGCTCTCCATTCGTCGTTCGTCACAGTATTTTTTAGCTCACCAATTGACACCTCAATCAATGACTCGTAGTGTTGTTCTAGAATCAATTGTGTCGTGTAGGCCCAGTTTTTTGCGTTGCCTTCTAATAGTTGTTGTGATTTGTTTGTTGATGCAACCGGTTTGACGGTGTCAATTAAATAGTTTGTCATTCTTTTGAATGTAATCGGTTGGTTGTTTTTAATCTTTGTCGTCACGTTTTGTAGGTGATGTACCAGACGCAAGATTCTATACACGGTTTTGGTTGTAGTTCTGAAGTGAGGGGAAGCTTGGATATATTCGCGTTCTTTACTTCCTTCAGACCTATCCCTTCGAAAGGGCCTCCGTGTGTGATCTGATTTTGTGTATCTATGATCTGTTTGATTTTCAACGTACCCAGAGCGATCCCTGCCCGGGGCTCTTGTGAATCTCCTATCCCGACGGTATAGGTTCTGCGTGTAATAATCCTCTCGAGGAGGTCCACGCCTCCGTTTATCTGAATCATGCATGTTCAGCGAATGTCTCCACATGTTGTCAATTAGATGACCCGTTTCATACGTCTCTCTCAATAAAAGAATCTTTGTTGAAGGTTTCCAGGTGTTGTTGTTCTGGTGTTCAGTCAAAGTGTTGTCTCAAAATGTTGTTATATTTATTACTGGACATTTAATTCTTTATTAAAGGTTTCCAGGTGTTGTTTTTCTGGTGTTCAGTAAAAGTATTGTCTCCAAATGTTGTTATATTGGTATCTTATTTTTGATCCCACCGAAATCAGATGTCTCAAGGTGTTTTACAAAAATAAGGAGGGGAAAGATTTAATTTCCTAAACTCTATATCCGTCCTTTTCTAGGTGCAGGATAATAAGTGGAAGTTTTAATGAGTA
This sequence comes from Triplophysa dalaica, assembly GCF_015846415.1. NCBI lineage: Eukaryota > Metazoa > Chordata > Actinopteri > Cypriniformes > Nemacheilidae > Triplophysa > Triplophysa dalaica. The sequence continues at coordinate 23,173,040 of NC_079550.1, read as the reverse complement.
GAATCGATCGATTTTTATTTTGTGAAATTCAAGCACAGTCGCGACGTTTCGATACAATCTGTATCTTCCTCAGGCTGGCTTGAATAAGTCTCTCATAGCTCTATAGAAAAGCTCTCGTGTGTTGTTTCAGTAGAAGTGAAGGTGAGCTGTGCGCAGCTGCTATTTATACAGAGTGAGTGAGCAGGGCTCCTCCCACTTCTGGGAGCAATGCTTTTTTAGGTTTGTTCATTCAGGATTTTTATTTTAGGATCATGTTTTTATTATAATTATTTCTGGTCTTAGTTTGTATTCATATGAATTTTTCTTAAAAAATCAGGACAATCATGTATGACATAAGAATAATTTTTAAACCTGTTTTGTTTCCATAGTGTTGATGTTTCTTGTCTCCTGCTGTATATGAGTTTTAATCTTTTAGGGAGGATTCATATTTTCCTTCATCATGTTGTAAGTAATCAAATTGTTTATTAATTTTGTTTTTATTTTTATTAATCAATGTCCTGGGTCTCTCTAACAGGTGGAGAGGCACTGGCTCTATTAGGGGAATAAACATCTCACACCCCAAACAATGTCCAGGGATGAGTTTTGCACTCTCCATCTCCAGTCCACGAAAGACCCCGGCTTATGATCAGGTTAAACATTTTTTTGTTTTTTCAGCGTTTTGGTAGGGAGGGTCCAAATTTTTAGGTTTCTAGAATTTAAAAGATGTCTCCATTTAGGTTTTAGTTTCAGAGTTTCGGTAGGGTGGGTCCCGATTGTTAGGTTACATCATTTTAAGGGGGTCTCTTTTTAGGTTTAGGTGTTAGGAACAGTTTTGGTAGGGTGGGTCCACATTTTTAGGTTTCTGGAATTTTAAAGATGCTCCATTTTGGTTTTAGGTTCAGAGTTTCGGTTGGGTGGGTCCAAATTGTTAGGTTACATAATTTTAAGGGGGTCTCCTTTTAGGTTTAGGTGCAGAGTTGTAGTAGGGTGGGTCCAAATTTTGAGGGTATAGGATTTTTAAGGGGTCTCCATTTTAGGTTTAGGGTCAGAGTTTCGGTAAAGTGGGTCCAAATTGTTAGGTTAGAGAATTTTTAGGGGCGTCTCCTTTTAGGTTTAGAGTTGTAGTAGGGTGGGTCCAAATTTTGAGGGTATAGGATTTTTAAGGGGTCTCCATTTTAGGTTTAGGGTCAGAGTTTCGGTAAAGTGGGTCCAAATTGTTAGGTTAGAGAATTTTAGAGGGGTCTCCATTTTAGGTTTAGGGAGGAAGTTTTGGTAGGGTGGGTCCAAATTGGGTTAGGGTCATTATTTTGTAGGGGTTTAATTTTAGGTGTCAAGGTCCGGATTGGGGATGGTGGGTCCAAGTTATTGCTCTTAGCATGAGTACTTTTTTGGTTTCAGTCGTTCAGACCTCTCGGAAAACGAGTTTCTAGTTTGTTGATCCATCTTGTTTCTGCCATTAATCTGTCTTTTAATGTCCAATGTGTGTTTGACTCTAGACCTGTGACTCTTAAGGATGAGATATCGTGTTTAATAAAATGGTTGACAATGTGTGTGTTTCTCTCCTCTTTTTTTGTGATGTTCTGTATGTGACGATGCATTCTTATTCGAATGGAATTTTTTGTTTGTCCCACATATTGTTTGGCACATTTGTGGCATGAAATTATGTATACACAATTTTCGGTCTGAGGACTGAGGGGTCTTTTTAATTTGAAAATGTGTTTTGTGTAGTGACTGGTGATCCAATTTTTGGTTTCATAATATTTAGGTGTGGTCCCTCTTTTGCCCTGTTTTGTGTTTATCGGGGTTAATTTGCTTTTGACCAAAAGATCCTTGAGATTCTTATTTCTCCTAAATGCGGAAATGATTTTGTGTTCTTTAAGATATGGTGTATGTGACAAAAACTTCTGGAAATTTGCTTTAGTTTCTAGGTTGAGTTGGACACTCATTTCCGAAAATGTATTTACAAACGGTATGATCTTGTCGTCTTTTTTTGCATATTGAGTTTTCTGTTTGAATTGTTTAAAGGCTTTTCTCAAAAATGTCCTCGTGTACCCTCTGATTCTTAGGGCCTTAAAAAGAGTCCTGGTTGCGTCCATGAAATGTTTTTCATTATTACAGATTTTGTAGAATCTCAATAGTTGTGATTTGACGATTCCTTTGAACGTATGTCGGGGATGGTAGCTGTTTTTGTGTAGGAGTGAGTGCGTGTCTGTCGATTTAAAGTACACCTTGAAATCTAACTGTCCGGTTTCTTGAAATCGTGTTCCTTTGAATGAGATTAGGTCCAAAAAATTCACCGAAGTATCATTGATGACGTGTTTTATTTTAATTGATCTTTGATGTGTATTTAAGTGTTGTGCGAATTGTAGAAATTGTTCCTCGGAATACGTCCAGATTCCCCAGATGTCATCGAGGAATCTATAGTAGTGAAGGGGTTTCAACGGGGCCGATGCCAGAGCAGATTCTTCCCATTCAGCCATGAATATGTTGGCGTATGAGGGCGCAAATTTCTTACCCATGGCCGTGCCTTTTCGTTGTAAGTAGAATTGAGAGTCGAATTCGAAATCGTTTTTGGTCAAGTTGATTTTTAGGAGTTCCATTAATTGTTTTGTAGGTCTTCGTGGGTTTGGGTATTTTTCAAAACACTTTTGTACTGCCCGCAATCCCGCTTCGGTTTCAATGTTTGTGTACAAGCTGTCTACGTCCATTGTGAATAAGAATGCATTAGGGGGAATCTTTATTTTGCCAATTTTTTCAATAAAATCGTACGTATCTTTCAGATAGCTAGGGTGCTTCCGTGAGATCGGGCCAAGAAAGTATTCAATGTACTCCGCGGTACAGTAAGATTCGCTGTCGCAGTCCGAGACTATGGGTCTGCCGGGGGGGATTTCGTTTGGTGTACTCCAGGTTGTAGGGTCCTTGTGTATTTTTGGAAGTAAATAAAATTGTCTCAGTCTCGGAGTGTGGCTTCCCAGTAAATATTCTCTCTGTTTGTAATTGATGTATTTGAGATTCCAAAGATTCTGTATGATGTCCTTAATTTCTTCCTTCGTTTCTAGATATATTGGTCTGGATAATTTAGCATAATGGTCCTCATTGTTTAGTTGTCTCTCCGCTTCCCAAACATATTGTTGTCGGTCCAAGATCACTATTGCATTTCCCTTGTCAGCGGGTTTAATGACGATGTTTTTGTTATTTTGTAGTTCACGTAAGGCCCTGACCTCCGCTCGGGTTAAATTGGGTGTCACTCTTTGCCCCCAATTCAAGTTTCTCAGGGCATAATTGTCTGCCGTGATGATGTGTCTGATTTGGATTGGTAGACGGCATAGTGAAGGTGTCCAATCGGAGTTGTGTGTGAATGGTAGTTTTTTTGATTCCTTACGTTTTCCTTCAAAGAAAACCTTAAGCTTTAACCTACGATGATAGGTCTGTAAATCAAATTTTAATTTTTTCTTTCGGTCCCTGGCCAATTTTAGCGTGGGAATGAATGTCAGGCCCCTTCGTAAGAGTGTTGTTTGTGCTGGTGTGAGTGTGTAATTCTTCGAAAGGTTAATGATCATGTGGCGATCGGGTTCATTTGTGTGAATGTGGCCGGTTATGAGTTTAAATGCTGTTGCCAATGTTGTAGGATGGCTTTGGCGGTGTCCGCCTTCCAGTGTATGCCGTCCGGTTCTACTTTGAATTTTTCTTTTGGCAAAGCCGGGATGTGTGTCACTTTCTTTCTAATGTAGGTGTTTAATTCTTCTATGATGAGTTGGTCCTCGACCGGTAGTGTCCGGGAGAAATTAATTACAGGAATAAAGATTTCCGTCTTTGGGAATTTGATCTTCGCTTCTCTGTAAGTGCTCTGTAGTTGTTTGATTGCCGTTTGTTTGAGACGTTGTTGTCTGTTATTGATTCCGAATGATAGAATCAATTGTTCCACGTTCGTGGTGATGGTGGCTTTTTTGATGAGGTCTTTTGCATGTTTGAAGTTGGCGCCCGGGTAGCTATCCATTTGTAGATCTGGAGCTATGACCGTAGGAAATTTTGACACATTTGAGTCTCCAATGATCACAAATTTCTTTCTTATCGTCAGGCACCAGTCAGAGGATTTTTTGTTCGTCGATATGTGTCTGACGGGCCTGGTAGGTGTTGTTTGATCGTCTGGTGTGACAGGAGTTTTGTCCTGTGTACGTGTACGTGTCCGTCCCACCAGAGCAATTTCTGGTGAGATCTGTGTTCCGTGTGATGTGTATGTGAGCGGGTCTGGGTCTGTGTCTAGAAAAATAAGCTCCTCCGTCGGTACTTCCGGTGGGCTTCTTTGTTCTCCAAAGGATCCAGAGTAGGTCGATAGCTCCACTTCGATGGATGACATTGGTGTTGTGTTGCCCGGTGTGTGAATTTGTGCTTTATGTGTGTCCGTGGGCAGAGAAGACCGTTGCTCGTTTCCATCTTTCAGCTCGGTTGGCTTCTCCTCGATCACGCGTAGGGAAGGAGTCGGGCACATGTCGATCTCATTCATTGGAGTAAAGTTCACGCAAGGTACCGAGATTCTCTTGGACTTTTTAGTCCTTTGCTCTTTTGGGGCGGGACCGCCTTCCGGTGGAGGAAGAGGAGGAAAGTCCTTATGGAATGAGGCGCTTTCGACCGGGGCCGAAGATGTTTGGGTTTCGGTCGTGGTCATTCGAGGTCTTTGTCCTGCTTCCACACGTGAGGTAGATGCCTCGTTGTTTCTTTGTGCTGTGCGACTTGGAAATTCGGCGGTAATGAGTGCTTCCGTCTGTTCGAAAGTTTCCGATCTAAATTTGCGTCCAAAATTGCGTACGGCCCACTTTTTTGCAATTCTGAAAGGCGCTCTCCATTCGTCGTTCGTCACAGTATTTTTTAGCTCACCAATTGACACCTCAATCAATGACTCGTAGTGTTGTTCTAGAATCAATTGTGTCGTGTAGGCCCAGTTTTTTGCGTTGCCTTCTAATAGTTGTTGTGATTTGTTTGTTGATGCAACCGGTTTGACGGTGTCAATTAAATAGTTTGTCATTCTTTTGAATGTAATCGGTTGGTTGTTTTTAATCTTTGTCGTCACGTTTTGTAGGTGATGTACCAGACGCAAGATTCTATACACGGTTTTGGTTGTAGTTCTGAAGTGAGGGGAAGCTTGGATATATTCGCGTTCTTTACTTCCTTCAGACCTATCCCTTCGAAAGGGCCTCCGTGTGTGATCTGATTTTGTGTATCTATGATCTGTTTGATTTTCAACGTACCCAGAGCGATCCCTGCCCGGGGCTCTTGTGAATCTCCTATCCCGACGGTATAGGTTCTGCGTGTAATAATCCTCTCGAGGAGGTCCACGCCTCCGTTTATCTGAATCATGCATGTTCAGCGAATGTCTCCACATGTTGTCAATTAGATGACCCGTTTCATACGTCTCTCTCAATAAAAGAATCTTTGTTGAAGGTTTCCAGGTGTTGTTGTTCTGGTGTTCAGTCAAAGTGTTGTCTCAAAATGTTGTTATATTTATTACTGGACATTTAATTCTTTATTAAAGGTTTCCAGGTGTTGTTTTTCTGGTGTTCAGTAAAAGTATTGTCTCCAAATGTTGTTATATTGGTATCTTATTTTTGATCCCACCGAAATCAGATGTCTCAAGGTGTTTTACAAAAATAAGGAGGGGAAAGATTTAATTTCCTAAACTCTATATCCGTCCTTTTCTAGGTGCAGGATAATAAGTGGAAGTTTTAATGAGTAGAATCGATCGATTTTTATTTTGTGAAATTCAAGCACAGTCGCGACGTTTCGATACAATCTGTATCTTCCTCAGGCTGGCTTGAATAAGTCTCTCATAGCTCTATAGAAAAGCTCTCGTGTGTTGTTTCAGTAGAAGTGAAGGTGAGCTGTGCGCAGCTGCTATTTATACAGAGTGAGTGAGCAGGGCTCCTCCCACTTCTGGGAGCAATGCTTTTTTAGGTTTGTTCATTCAGGATTTTTATTTTAGGATCATGTTTTTATTATAATTATTTCTGGTCTTAGTTTGTATTCATATGAATTTTTCTTAAAAAATCAGGACAATCATGTATGACATAAGAATAATTTTTAAACCTGTTTTGTTTCCATAGTGTTGATGTTTCTTGTCTCCTGCTGTATATGAGTTTTAATCTTTTAGGGAGGATTCATATTTTCCTTCATCATGTTGTAAGTAATCAAATTGTTTATTAATTTTGTTTTTATTTTTATTAATCAATGTCCTGGGTCTCTCTAACAGGTGGAGAGGCACTGGCTCTATTAGGGGAATAAACATCTCACACCCCAAACAATGTCCAGGGATGAGTTTTGCACTCTCCATCTCCAGTCCACGAAAGACCCCGGCTTATGATCAGGTTAAACATTTTTTTGTTTTTTCAGCGTTTTGGTAGGGAGGGTCCAAATTTTTAGGTTTCTAGAATTTAAAAGATGTCTCCATTTAGGTTTTAGTTTCAGAGTTTCGGTAGGGTGGGTCCCGATTGTTAGGTTACATCATTTTAAGGGGGTCTCTTTTTAGGTTTAGGTGTTAGGAACAGTTTTGGTAGGGTGGGTCCACATTTTTAGGTTTCTGGAATTTTAAAGATGCTCCATTTTGGTTTTAGGTTCAGAGTTTCGGTTGGGTGGGTCCAAATTGTTAGGTTACATAATTTTAAGGGGGTCTCCTTTTAGGTTTAGGTGCAGAGTTGTAGTAGGGTGGGTCCAAATTTTGAGGGTATAGGATTTTTAAGGGGTCTCCATTTTAGGTTTAGGGTCAGAGTTTCGGTAAAGTGGGTCCAAATTGTTAGGTTAGAGAATTTTTAGGGGCGTCTCCTTTTAGGTTTAGAGTTGTAGTAGGGTGGGTCCAAATTTTGAGGGTATAGGATTTTTAAGGGGTCTCCATTTTAGGTTTAGGGTCAGAGTTTCGGTAAAGTGGGTCCAAATTGTTAGGTTAGAGAATTTTAGAGGGGTCTCCATTTTAGGTTTAGGGAGGAAGTTTTGGTAGGGTGGGTCCAAATTGGGTTAGGGTCATTATTTTGTAGGGGTTTAATTTTAGGTGTCAAGGTCCGGATTGGGGATGGTGGGTCCAAGTTATTGCTCTTAGCATGAGTACTTTTTTGGTTTCAGTCGTTCAGACCTCTCGGAAAACGAGTTTCTAGTTTGTTGATCCATCTTGTTTCTGCCATTAATCTGTCTTTTAATGTCCAATGTGTGTTTGACTCTAGACCTGTGACTCTTAAGGATGAGATATCGTGTTTAATAAAATGGTTGACAATGTGTGTGTTTCTCTCCTCTTTTTTTGTGATGTTCTGTATGTGACGATGCATTCTTATTCGAATGGAATTTTTTGTTTGTCCCACATATTGTTTGGCACATTTGTGGCATGAAATTATGTATACACAATTTTCGGTCTGAGGACTGAGGGGTCTTTTTAATTTGAAAATGTGTTTTGTGTAGTGACTGGTGATCCAATTTTTGGTTTCATAATATTTAGGTGTGGTCCCTCTTTTGCCCTGTTTTGTGTTTATCGGGGTTAATTTGCTTTTGACCAAAAGATCCTTGAGATTCTTATTTCTCCTAAATGCGGAAATGATTTTGTGTTCTTTAAGATATGGTGTATGTGACAAAAACTTCTGGAAATTTGCTTTAGTTTCTAGGTTGAGTTGGACACTCATTTCCGAAAATGTATTTACAAACGGTATGATCTTGTCGTCTTTTTTTGCATATTGAGTTTTCTGTTTGAATTGTTTAAAGGCTTTTCTCAAAAATGTCCTCGTGTACCCTCTGATTCTTAGGGCCTTAAAAAGAGTCCTGGTTGCGTCCATGAAATGTTTTTCATTATTACAGATTTTGTAGAATCTCAATAGTTGTGATTTGACGATTCCTTTGAACGTATGTCGGGGATGGTAGCTGTTTTTGTGTAGGAGTGAGTGCGTGTCTGTCGATTTAAAGTACACCTTGAAATCTAACTGTCCGGTTTCTTGAAATCGTGTTCCTTTGAATGAGATTAGGTCCAAAAAATTCACCGAAGTATCATTGATGACGTGTTTTATTTTAATTGATCTTTGATGTGTATTTAAGTGTTGTGCGAATTGTAGAAATTGTTCCTCGGAATACGTCCAGATTCCCCAGATGTCATCGAGGAATCTATAGTAGTGAAGGGGTTTCAACGGGGCCGATGCCAGAGCAGATTCTTCCCATTCAGCCATGAATATGTTGGCGTATGAGGGCGCAAATTTCTTACCCATGGCCGTGCCTTTTCGTTGTAAGTAGAATTGAGAGTCGAATTCGAAATCGTTTTTGGTCAAGTTGATTTTTAGGAGTTCCATTAATTGTTTTGTAGGTCTTCGTGGGTTTGGGTATTTTTCAAAACACTTTTGTACTGCCCGCAATCCCGCTTCGGTTTCAATGTTTGTGTACAAGCTGTCTACGTCCATTGTGAATAAGAATGCATTAGGGGGAATCTTTATTTTGCCAATTTTTTCAATAAAATCGTACGTATCTTTCAGATAGCTAGGGTGCTTCCGTGAGATCGGGCCAAGAAAGTATTCAATGTACTCCGCGGTACAGTAAGATTCGCTGTCGCAGTCCGAGACTATGGGTCTGCCGGGGGGGATTTCGTTTGGTGTACTCCAGGTTGTAGGGTCCTTGTGTATTTTTGGAAGTAAATAAAATTGTCTCAGTCTCGGAGTGTGGCTTCCCAGTAAATATTCTCTCTGTTTGTAATTGATGTATTTGAGATTCCAAAGATTCTGTATGATGTCCTTAATTTCTTCCTTCGTTTCTAGATATATTGGTCTGGATAATTTAGCATAATGGTCCTCATTGTTTAGTTGTCTCTCCGCTTCCCAAACATATTGTTGTCGGTCCAAGATCACTATTGCATTTCCCTTGTCAGCGGGTTTAATGACGATGTTTTTGTTATTTTGTAGTTCACGTAAGGCCCTGACCTCCGCTCGGGTTAAATTGGGTGTCACTCTTTGCCCCCAATTCAAGTTTCTCAGGGCATAATTGTCTGCCGTGATGATGTGTCTGATTTGGATTGGTAGACGGCATAGTGAAGGTGTCCAATCGGAGTTGTGTGTGAATGGTAGTTTTTTTGATTCCTTACGTTTTCCTTCAAAGAAAACCTTAAGCTTTAACCTACGATGATAGGTCTGTAAATCAAATTTTAATTTTTTCTTTCGGTCCCTGGCCAATTTTAGCGTGGGAATGAATGTCAGGCCCCTTCGTAAGAGTGTTGTTTGTGCTGGTGTGAGTGTGTAATTCTTCGAAAGGTTAATGATCATGTGGCGATCGGGTTCATTTGTGTGAATGTGGCCGGTTATGAGTTTAAATGCTGTTGCCAATGTTGTAGGATGGCTTTGGCGGTGTCCGCCTTCCAGTGTATGCCGTCCGGTTCTACTTTGAATTTTTCTTTTGGCAAAGCCGGGATGTGTGTCACTTTCTTTCTAATGTAGGTGTTTAATTCTTCTATGATGAGTTGGTCCTCGACCGGTAGTGTCCGGGAGAAATTAATTACAGGAATAAAGATTTCCGTCTTTGGGAATTTGATCTTCGCTTCTCTGTAAGTGCTCTGTAGTTGTTTGATTGCCGTTTGTTTGAGACGTTGTTGTCTGTTATTGATTCCGAATGATAGAATCAATTGTTCCACGTTCGTGGTGATGGTGGCTTTTTTGATGAGGTCTTTTGCATGTTTGAAGTTGGCGCCCGGGTAGCTATCCATTTGTAGATCTGGAGCTATGACCGTAGGAAATTTTGACACATTTGAGTCTCCAATGATCACAAATTTCTTTCTTATCGTCAGGCACCAGTCAGAGGATTTTTTGTTCGTCGATATGTGTCTGACGGGCCTGGTAGGTGTTGTTTGATCGTCTGGTGTGACAGGAGTTTTGTCCTGTGTACGTGTACGTGTCCGTCCCACCAGAGCAATTTCTGGTGAGATCTGTGTTCCGTGTGATGTGTATGTGAGCGGGTCTGGGTCTGTGTCTAGAAAAATAAGCTCCTCCGTCGGTACTTCCGGTGGGCTTCTTTGTTCTCCAAAGGATCCAGAGTAGGTCGATAGCTCCACTTCGATGGATGACATTGGTGTTGTGTTGCCCGGTGTGTGAATTTGTGCTTTATGTGTGTCCGTGGGCAGAGAAGACCGTTGCTCGTTTCCATCTTTCAGCTCGGTTGGCTTCTCCTCGATCACGCGTAGGGAAGGAGTCGGGCACATGTCGATCTCATTCATTGGAGTAAAGTTCACGCAAGGTACCGAGATTCTCTTGGACTTTTTAGTCCTTTGCTCTTTTGGGGCGGGACCGCCTTCCGGTGGAGGAAGAGGAGGAAAGTCCTTATGGAATGAGGCGCTTTCGACCGGGGCCGAAGATGTTTGGGTTTCGGTCGTGGTCATTCGAGGTCTTTGTCCTGCTTCCACACGTGAGGTAGATGCCTCGTTGTTTCTTTGTGCTGTGCGACTTGGAAATTCGGCGGTAATGAGTGCTTCCGTCTGTTCGAAAGTTTCCGATCTAAATTTGCGTCCAAAATTGCGTACGGCCCACTTTTTTGCAATTCTGAAAGGCGCTCTCCATTCGTCGTTCGTCACAGTATTTTTTAGCTCACCAATTGACACCTCAATCAATGACTCGTAGTGTTGTTCTAGAATCAATTGTGTCGTGTAGGCCCAGTTTTTTGCGTTGCCTTCTAATAGTTGTTGTGATTTGTTTGTTGATGCAACCGGTTTGACGGTGTCAATTAAATAGTTTGTCATTCTTTTGAATGTAATCGGTTGGTTGTTTTTAATCTTTGTCGTCACGTTTTGTAGGTGATGTACCAGACGCAAGATTCTATACACGGTTTTGGTTGTAGTTCTGAAGTGAGGGGAAGCTTGGATATATTCGCGTTCTTTACTTCCTTCAGACCTATCCCTTCGAAAGGGCCTCCGTGTGTGATCTGATTTTGTGTATCTATGATCTGTTTGATTTTCAACGTACCCAGAGCGATCCCTGCCCGGGGCTCTTGTGAATCTCCTATCCCGACGGTATAGGTTCTGCGTGTAATAATCCTCTCGAGGAGGTCCACGCCTCCGTTTATCTGAATCATGCATGTTCAGCGAATGTCTCCACATGTTGTCAATTAGATGACCCGTTTCATACGTCTCTCTCAATAAAAGAATCTTTGTTGAAGGTTTCCAGGTGTTGTTGTTCTGGTGTTCAGTCAAAGTGTTGTCTCAAAATGTTGTTATATTTATTACTGGACATTTAATTCTTTATTAAAGGTTTCCAGGTGTTGTTTTTCTGGTGTTCAGTAAAAGTATTGTCTCCAAATGTTGTTATATTGGTATCTTATTTTTGATCCCACCGAAATCAGATGTCTCAAGGTGTTTTACAAAAATAAGGAGGGGAAAGATTTAATTTCCTAAACTCTATATCCGTCCTTTTCTAGGTGCAGGATAATAAGTGGAAGTTTTAATGAGTAGAATCGATCGATTTTTATTTTGTGAAATTCAAGCACAGTCGCGACGTTTCGATACAATCTGTATCTTCCTCAGGCTGGCTTGAATAAGTCTCTCATAGCTCTATAGAAAAGCTCTCGTGTGTTGTTTCAGTAGAAGTGAAGGTGAGCTGTGCGCAGCTGCTATTTATACAGAGTGAGTGAGCAGGGCTCCTCCCACTTCTGGGAGCAATGCTTTTTTAGGTTTGTTCATTCAGGATTTTTATTTTAGGATCATGTTTTTATTATAATTATTTCTGGTCTTAGTTTGTATTCATATGAATTTTTCTTAAAAATCAGGACAATCATGTATGACATAAGAATAATTTTTAAACCTGTTTTGTTTCCATAGTGTTGATGTTTCTTGTCTCCTGCTGTATATGAGTTTTAATCTTTTAGGGAGGATTCATATTTTCCTTCATCATGTTGTAAGTAATCAAATTGTTTATTAATTTTGTTTTTATTTTTATTAATCAATGTCCTGGGTCTCTCTAACAGGTGGAGAGGCACTGGCTCTATTAGGGGAATAAACATCTCACACCCCAAACAATGTCCAGGGATGAGTTTTGCACTCTCCATCTCCAGTCCACGAAAGACCCCGGCTTATGATCAGGTTAAACATTTTTTTGTTTTTTCAGCGTTTTGGTAGGGAGGGTCCAAATTTTTAGGTTTCTAGAATTTAAAAGATGTCTCCATTTAGGTTTTAGTTTCAGAGTTTCGGTAGGGTGGGTCCCGATTGTTAGGTTACATCATTTTAAGGGGGTCTCTTTTTAGGTTTAGGTGTTAGGAACAGTTTTGGTAGGGTGGGTCCACATTTTTAGGTTTCTGGAATTTTAAAGATGCTCCATTTTGGTTTTAGGTTCAGAGTTTCGGTTGGGTGGGTCCAAATTGTTAGGTTACATAATTTTAAGGGGGTCTCCTTTTAGGTTTAGGTGCAGAGTTGTAGTAGGGTGGGTCCAAATTTTGAGGGTATAGGATTTTTAAGGGGTCTCCATTTTAGGTTTAGGGTCAGAGTTTCGGTAAAGTGGGTCCAAATTGTTAGGTTAGAGAATTTTTAGGGGCGTCTCCTTTTAGGTTTAGAGTTGTAGTAGGGTGGGTCCAAATTTTGAGGGTATAGGATTTTTAAGGGGTCTCCATTTTAGGTTTAGGGTCAGAGTTTCGGTAAAGTGGGTCCAAATTGTTAGGTTAGAGAATTTTAGAGGGGTCTCCATTTTAGGTTTAGGGAGGAAGTTTTGGTAGGGTGGGTCCAAATTGGGTTAGGGTCATTATTTTGTAGGGGTTTAATTTTAGGTGTCAAGGTCCGGATTGGGGATGGTGGGTCCAAGTTATTGCTCTTAGCATGAGTACTTTTTTGGTTTCAGTCGTTCAGACCTCTCGGAAAACGAGTTTCTAGTTTGTTGATCCATCTTGTTTCTGCCATTAATCTGTCTTTTAATGTCCAATGTGTGTTTGACTCTAGACCTGTGACTCTTAAGGATGAGATATCGTGTTTAATAAAATGGTTGACAATGTGTGTGTTTCTCTCCTCTTTTTTTGTGATGTTCTGTATGTGACGATGCATTCTTATTCGAATGGAATTTTTTGTTTGTCCCACATATTGTTTGGCACATTTGTGGCATGAAATTATGTATACACAATTTTCGGTCTGAGGACTGAGGGGTCTTTTTAATTTGAAAATGTGTTTTGTGTAGTGACTGGTGATCCAATTTTTGGTTTCATAATATTTAGGTGTGGTCCCTCTTTTGCCCTGTTTTGTGTTTATCGGGGTTAATTTGCTTTTGACCAAAAGATCCTTGAGATTCTTATTTCTCCTAAATGCGGAAATGATTTTGTGTTCTTTAAGATATGGTGTATGTGACAAAAACTTCTGGAAATTTGCTTTAGTTTCTAGGTTGAGTTGGACACTCATTTCCGAAAATGTATTTACAAACGGTATGATCTTGTCGTCTTTTTTTGCATATTGAGTTTTCTGTTTGAATTGTTTAAAGGCTTTTCTCAAAAATGTCCTCGTGTACCCTCTGATTCTTAGGGCCTTAAAAAGAGTCCTGGTTGCGTCCATGAAATGTTTTTCATTATTACAGATTTTGTAGAATCTCAATAGTTGTGATTTGACGATTCCTTTGAACGTATGTCGGGGATGGTAGCTGTTTTTGTGTAGGAGTGAGTGCGTGTCTGTCGATTTAAAGTACACCTTGAAATCTAACTGTCCGGTTTCTTGAAATCGTGTTCCTTTGAATGAGATTAGGTCCAAAAAATTCACCGAAGTATCATTGATGACGTGTTTTATTTTAATTGATCTTTGATGTGTATTTAAGTGTTGTGCGAATTGTAGAAATTGTTCCTCGGAATACGTCCAGATTCCCCAGATGTCATCGAGGAATCTATAGTAGTGAAGGGGTTTCAACGGGGCCGATGCCAGAGCAGATTCTTCCCATTCAGCCATGAATATGTTGGCGTATGAGGGCGCAAATTTCTTACCCATGGCCGTGCCTTTTCGTTGTAAGTAGAATTGAGAGTCGAATTCGAAATCGTTTTTGGTCAAGTTGATTTTTAGGAGTTCCATTAATTGTTTTGTAGGTCTTCGTGGGTTTGGGTATTTTTCAAAACACTTTTGTACTGCCCGCAATCCCGCTTCGGTTTCAATGTTTGTGTACAAGCTGTCTACGTCCATTGTGAATAAGAATGCATTAGGGGGAATCTTTATTTTGCCAATTTTTTCAATAAAATCGTACGTATCTTTCAGATAGCTAGGGTGCTTCCGTGAGATCGGGCCAAGAAAGTATTCAATGTACTCCGCGGTACAGTAAGATTCGCTGTCGCAGTCCGAGACTATGGGTCTGCCGGGGGGGATTTCGTTTGGTGTACTCCAGGTTGTAGGGTCCTTGTGTATTTTTGGAAGTAAATAAAATTGTCTCAGTCTCGGAGTGTGGCTTCCCAGTAAATATTCTCTCTGTTTGTAATTGATGTATTTGAGATTCCAAAGATTCTGTATGATGTCCTTAATTTCTTCCTTCGTTTCTAGATATATTGGTCTGGATAATTTAGCATAATGGTCCTCATTGTTTAGTTGTCTCTCCGCTTCCCAAACATATTGTTGTCGGTCCAAGATCACTATTGCATTTCCCTTGTCAGCGGGTTTAATGACGATGTTTTTGTTATTTTGTAGTTCACGTAAGGCCCTGACCTCCGCTCGGGTTAAATTGGGTGTCACTCTTTGCCCCCAATTCAAGTTTCTCAGGGCATAATTGTCTGCCGTGATGATGTGTCTGATTTGGATTGGTAGACGGCATAGTGAAGGTGTCCAATCGGAGTTGTGTGTGAATGGTAGTTTTTTTGATTCCTTACGTTTTCCTTCAAAGAAAACCTTAAGCTTTAACCTACGATGATAGGTCTGTAAATCAAATTTTAATTTTTTCTTTCGGTCCCTGGCCAATTTTAGCGTGGGAATGAATGTCAGGCCCCTTCGTAAGAGTGTTGTTTGTGCTGGTGTGAGTGTGTAATTCTTCGAAAGGTTAATGATCATGTGGCGATCGGGTTCATTTGTGTGAATGTGGCCGGTTATGAGTTTAAATGCTGTTGCCAATGTTGTAGGATGGCTTTGGCGGTGTCCGCCTTCCAGTGTATGCCGTCCGGTTCTACTTTGAATTTTTCTTTTGGCAAAGCCGGGATGTGTGTCACTTTCTTTCTAATGTAGGTGTTTAATTCTTCTATGATGAGTTGGTCCTCGACCGGTAGTGTCCGGGAGAAATTAATTACAGGAATAAAGATTTCCGTCTTTGGGAATTTGATCTTCGCTTCTCTGTAAGTGCTCTGTAGTTGTTTGATTGCCGTTTGTTTGAGACGTTGTTGTCTGTTATTGATTCCGAATGATAGAATCAATTGTTCCACGTTCGTGGTGATGGTGGCTTTTTTGATGAGGTCTTTTGCATGTTTGAAGTTGGCGCCCGGGTAGCTATCCATTTGTAGATCTGGAGCTATGACCGTAGGAAATTTTGACACATTTGAGTCTCCAATGATCACAAATTTCTTTCTTATCGTCAGGCACCAGTCAGAGGATTTTTTGTTCGTCGATATGTGTCTGACGGGCCTGGTAGGTGTTGTTTGATCGTCTGGTGTGACAGGAGTTTTGTCCTGTGTACGTGTACGTGTCCGTCCCACCAGAGCAATTTCTGGTGAGATCTGTGTTCCGTGTGATGTGTATGTGAGCGGGTCTGGGTCTGTGTCTAGAAAAATAAGCTCCTCCGTCGGTACTTCCGGTGGGCTTCTTTGTTCTCCAAAGGATCCAGAGTAGGTCGATAGCTCCACTTCGATGGATGACATTGGTGTTGTGTTGCCCGGTGTGTGAATTTGTGCTTTATGTGTGTCCGTGGGCAGAGAAGACCGTTGCTCGTTTCCATCTTTCAGCTCGGTTGGCTTCTCCTCGATCACGCGTAGGGAAGGAGTCGGGCACATGTCGATCTCATTCATTGGAGTAAAGTTCACGCAAGGTACCGAGATTCTCTTGGACTTTTTAGTCCTTTGCTCTTTTGGGGCGGGACCGCCTTCCGGTGGAGGAAGAGGAGGAAAGTCCTTATGGAATGAGGCGCTTTCGACCGGGGCCGAAGATGTTTGGGTTTCGGTCGTGGTCATTCGAGGTCTTTGTCCTGCTTCCACACGTGAGGTAGATGCCTCGTTGTTTCTTTGTGCTGTGCGACTTGGAAATTCGGCGGTAATGAGTGCTTCCGTCTGTTCGAAAGTTTCCGATCTAAATTTGCGTCCAAAATTGCGTACGGCCCACTTTTTTGCAATTCTGAAAGGCGCTCTCCATTCGTCGTTCGTCACAGTATTTTTTTAGCTCACCAATTGACACCTCAATCAATGACTCGTAGTGTTGTTCTAGAATCAATTGTGTCGTGTAGGCCCAGTTTTTTGCGTTGCCTTCTAATAGTTGTTGTGATTTGTTTGTTGATGCAACCGGTTTGACGGTGTCAATTAAATAGTTTGTCATTCTTTTGAATGTAATCGGTTGGTTGTTTTTAATCTTTGTCGTCACGTTTTGTAGGTGATGTACCAGACGCAAGATTCTATACACGGTTTTGGTTGTAGTTCTGAAGTGAGGGGAAGCTTGGATATATTCGCGTTCTTTACTTCCTTCAGACCTATCCCTTCGAAAGGGCCTCCGTGTGTGATCTGATTTTGTGTATCTATGATCTGTTTGATTTTCAACGTACCCAGAGCGATCCCTGCCCGGGGCTCTTGTGAATCTCCTATCCCGACGGTATAGGTTCTGCGTGTAATAATCCTCTCGAGGAGGTCCACGCCTCCGTTTATCTGAATCATGCATGTTCAGCGAATGTCTCCACATGTTGTCAATTAGATGACCCGTTTCATACGTCTCTCTCAATAAAAGAATCTTTGTTGAAGGTTTCCAGGTGTTGTTGTTCTGGTGTTCAGTCAAAGTGTTGTCTCAAAATGTTGTTATATTTATTACTGGACATTTAATTCTTTATTAAAGGTTTCCAGGTGTTGTTTTTCTGGTGTTCAGTAAAAGTATTGTCTCCAAATGTTGTTATATTGGTATCTTATTTTTGATCCCACCGAAATCAGATGTCTCAAGGTGTTTTACAAAAATAAGGAGGGGAAAGATTTAATTTCCTAAACTCTATATCCGTCCTTTTCTAGGTGCAGGATAATAAGTGGAAGTTTTAATGAGTAGAATCGATCGATTTTATTTTGTGAAATTCAAGCACAGTCGCGACGTTTCGATACAATCTGTATCTTCCTCAGGCTGGCTTGAATAAGTCTCTCATAGCTCTATAGAAAAGCTCTCGTGTGTTGTTTCAGTAGAAGTGAAGGTGAGCTGTGCGCAGCTGCTATTTATACAGAGTGAGTGAGCAGGGCTCCTCCCACTTCTGGGAGCAATGCTTTTTTAGGTTTGTTCATTCAGGATTTTTATTTTAGGATCATGTTTTTATTATAATTATTTCTGGTCTTAGTTTGTATTCATATGAATTTTTCTTAAAAAATCAGGACAATCATGTATGACATAAGAATAATTTTTAAACCTGTTTTGTTTCCATAGTGTTGATGTTTCTTGTCTCCTGCTGTATATGAGTTTTAATCTTTTAGGGAGGATTCATATTTTCCTTCATCATGTTGTAAGTAATCAAATTGTTTATTAATTTTGTTTTTATTTTTATTAATCAATGTCCTGGGTCTCTCTAACAGGTGGAGAGGCACTGGCTCTATTAGGGGAATAAACATCTCACACCCCAAACAATGTCCAGGGATGAGTTTTTGCACTCTCCATCTCCAGTCCACGAAAGACCCCGGCTTATGATCAGGTTAAACATTTTTTGTTTTTTCAGCGTTTTGGTAGGGAGGGTCCAAATTTTTAGGTTTCTAGAATTTAAAAGATGTCTCCATTTAGGTTTTAGTTCAGAGTTTCGGTAGGGTGGGTCCCGATTGTTAGGTTACATCATTTTAAGGGGGTCTCTTTTTAGGTTTAGGTGTTAGGAACAGTTTTGGTAGGGTGGGTCCACATTTTTAGGTTTCTGGAATTTTAAAGATGCTCCATTTTGGTTTTAGGTTCAGAGTTTCGGTTGGGTGGGTCCCAAATTGTTAGGTTACATAATTTTAAGGGGGTCTCCTTTTAGGTTTAGGTGCAGAGTTGTAGTAGGGTGGGTCCAAATTTTGAGGGTATAGGATTTTTAAGGGGTCTCCATTTTAGGTTTAGGGTCAGAGTTTCGGTAAAGTGGGTCCAAATTGTTAGGTTAGAGAATTTTTAGGGGCGTCTCCTTTAGGTTTAGAGTTGTAGTAGGGTGGGTCCAAATTTTGAGGGTATAGGATTTTTAAGGGGTCTCCATTTTAGGTTTAGGGTCAGAGTTTCGGTAAAGTGGGTCCAAATTGTTAGGTTAGAGAATTTTAGAGGGGTCTCCATTTTAGGTTTAGGGAGGAAGTTTTGGTAGGGTGGGTCCAAATTGGGTTAGGGTCATTATTTTGTAGGGGTTTAATTTTAGGTGTCAAGGTCCGGATTGGGGATGGTGGGGTCCAAGTTATTGCTCTTAGCATGAGTACTTTTTTGGTTTCAGTCGTTCAGACCTCTCGGAAAACGAGTTTCTAGTTTGTTGATCCATCTTGTTTCTGCCATTAATCTGTCTTTTAATGTCCAATGTGTGTTTGACTCTAGACCTGTGACTCTTAAGGATGAGATATCGTGTTTAATAAAATGGTTGACAATGTGTGTGTTTCTCTCCTCTTTTTTGTGATGTTCTGTATGTGACGATGCATTCTTATTCGAATGGAATTTTTTGTTTGTCCCACATATTGTTTGGCACATTTGTGGCATGAAATTATGTATACACAATTTTCGGTCTGAGGACTGAGGGGTCTTTTTAATTTGAAAATGTGTTTTGTGTAGTGACTGGTGATCCAATTTTTGGTTTCATAATATTTAGGTGTGGTCCCTCTTTTGCCCTGTTTTGTGTTTATCGGGGTTAATTTGCTTTTGACCAAAAGATCCTTGAGATTCTTATTTCTCCTAAATGCGGAAATGATTTTGTGTTCTTTAAGATATGGTGTATGTGACAAAAACTTCTGGAAATTTGCTTTAGTTTCTAGGTTGAGTTGGACACTCATTTCCGAAAATGTATTTACAAACGGTATGATCTTGTCGTCTTTTTTTGCATATTGAGTTTTCTGTTTGAATTGTTTAAAGGCTTTTCTCAAAAATGTCCTCGTGTACCCTCTGATTCTTAGGGCCTTAAAAAGAGTCCTGGTTGCGTCCATGAAATGTTTTTCATTATACAGATTTTGTAGAATCTCAATAGTTGTGATTTGACGATTCCTTTGAACGTATGTCGGGGATGGTAGCTGTTTTTGTGTAGGAGTGAGTGCGTGTCTGTCGATTTAAAGTACACCTTGAAATCTAACTGTCCGGTTTCTTGAAATCGTGTTCCTTTGAATGAGATTAGGTCCAAAAAATTCACCGAAGTATCATTGATGACGTGTTTTATTTTAATTGATCTTTGATGTGTATTTAAGTGTTGTGCGAATTGTAGAAATTGTTCTCGGAATACGTCCAGATTCCCCAGATGTCATCGAGGAATCTATAGTAGTGAAGGGGTTTCAACGGGGCCGATGCCAGAGCAGATTCTTCCCATTCAGCCATGAATATGTTGGCGTATGAGGGCGCAAATTTCTTACCCATGGCCGTGCCTTTCGTTGTAAGTAGAATTGAGAGTCGAATTCGAAATCGTTTTTGGTCAAGTTGATTTTAGGAGTTCCATTAATTGTTTTGTAGGTCTTCGTGGGTTTGGGTATTTTTTCAAAACACTTTTGTACTGCCCGCAATCCCGCTTCGGTTTCAATGTTTGTGTACAAGCTGTCTACGTCCATTGTGAATAAGAATGCATTAGGGGAATCTTTATTTTGCCAATTTTTTCAATAAAATCGTACGTATCTTTCAGATAGCTAGGGTGCTTCCGTGAGATCGGGCCAAGAAAGTATTCAATGTACTCCGCGGTACAGTAAGATTCGCTGTCGCAGTCCGAGACTATGGGTCTTGCCGGGGGGGATTTCGTTTGGTGTACTCCAGGTTGTAGGGGTCCTTGTGTATTTTTGGAAGTAAATAAAATTGTCTCAGTCTCGGAGTGTGGCTTCCCAGTAAATATTCTCTCTGTTTGTAATTGATGTATTTGAGATTCCAAAGATTCTGTATGATGTCCTTAATTTCTTCCTTCGTTTCTAGATATATTGGTCTGGATAATTTAGCATAATGGTCCTCATTGTTTAGTTGTCTCTCCGCTTCCCAAACATATTGTTGTCGGTCCAAGATCACTATTGCATTTCCCTTGTCAGCGGGTTTAATGACGATGTTTTTGTTATTTTGTAGTTCACGTAAGGCCCTGACCTCCGCTCGGGTTAAATTGGGTGTCACTCTTTGCCCCCAATTCAAGTTTCTCAGGGCATAATTGTCTGCCGTGATGATGTGTCTGATTTGGATTGGTAGACGGCATAGTGAAGGTGTCCAATCGGAGTTGTGTGTGAATGGTAGTTTTTTTGATTCCTTACGTTTTCCTTCAAAGAAAACCTTAAGCTTTAACCTACGATGATAGGTCTGTAAATCAAATTTTAATTTTTTCTTTCGGTCCCTGGCCAATTTTAGCGTGGGAATGAATGTCAGGCCCCTTCGTAAGAGTGTTGTTTGTGCTGGTGTGAGTGTGTAATTCTTCGAAAGGTTAATGATCATGTGGCGATCGGGTTCATTTGTGTGAATGTGGCCGGTTATGAGTTTAAATGCTGTTGCCAATGTTGTAGGATGGCTTTGGCGGTGTCCGCCTTCCAGTGTATGCCGTCCGGTTCTACTTTGAATTTTTCTTTTGGCAAAGCCGGGATGTGTGTCACTTTCTTTCTAATGTAGGTGTTTAATTCTTCTATGATGAGTTGGTCCTCGACCGGTAGTGTCCGGGAGAAATTAATTACAGGAATAAAGATTTCCGTCTTGGGAATTTGATCTTCGCTTCTCTGTAAGTGCTCTGTAGTTGTTTGATTGCGTTTGTTTGAGACGTTGTTGTCTGTTATTGATTCCGAATGATAGAATCAATTGTTCCACGTTCGTGGTGATGGTGGCTTTTTTGATGAGGTCTTTTGCATGTTTGAAGTTGGCGCCCGGGTAGCTACCATTTGTAGATCTGGAGCTATGACCGTAGGAAATTTTGACACATTTGAGTCTCCAATGATCACAAATTTCTTTCTTATCGTCAGGCACCAGTCAGAGGATTTTTTGTTCGTCGATATGTGTCTGACGGGCCTGGTAGGTGTTGTTTGATCGTCTGGTGTGACAGGAGTTTTGTCTGTGTACGTGTACGTGTCCGTCCCACCAGAGCAATTTCTGGTGAGATCTGTGTTCCGTGTGATGTGTATGTGAGCGGGGTCTGGGTCTGTGTCTAGAAAAATAAGCTCCTCCGTCGGTACTTCCGGTGGCTTCTTTGTTCTCCAAAGGATCCAGAGTAGGTCGATAGCTCCACTTCGATGGATGACATTGGTGTTGTGTTGCCCCGGTGTGTGAATTTGTGCTTTATGTGTGTCCGTGGGCAGAGAAGACCGTTGCTCGTTTCCATCTTTCAGCTCGGTTGGCTTCTCCTCGATCACGCGTAGGGAAGGAGTCGGGCACATGTCGATCTCATTCATTGGAGTAAAGTTCACGCAAGGTACCGAGATTCTCTTGACTTTTTAGTCCTTTGCTCTTTTGGGGCGGGACCGCCTTCCGGTGGAGGAAGAGGAGGAAAGTCCTTATGGAATGAGGCGCTTTCGACCGGGGCCGAAGATGTTTGGGTTTCGGTCGTGGTCATTCGAGGTCTTTGTCCTGCTTCCACACGTGAGGTAGATGCCTCGTTGTTTCTTTGTGCTGTGCGACTTGGAAATTCGGCGGTAATGAGTGCTTCCGTCTGTTCGAAAGTTTCCGATCTAAATTTGCGTCCAAAATTGCGTACGGCCCACTTTTTTGCAATTCTGAAAGGCGCTCTCCATTCGTCGTTCGTCACAGTATTTTTTAGCTCACCAATTGACACCTCAATCAATGACTCGTAGTGTTGTTCTAGAATCAATTGTGTCGTGTAGGCCCAGTTTTTTGCGTTGCCTTCTAATAGTTGTTGTGATTTGTTTGTTGATGCAACCGGTTTGACGGTGTCCAATTAAATAGTTTGTCATTCTTTTGAATGTAATCGGTTGGTTGTTTTTAATCTTTGTCGTCACGTTTTGTAGGTGATGTACCAGACGCAAGATTCTATACACGGTTTTGGTTGTAGTTCTGAAGTGAGGGGAAGCTTGGATATATTCGCGTTCTTTACTTCCTTCAGACCTATCCCTTCGAAAGGGCCTCCGTGTGTGATCTGATTTTGTGTATCTATGATCTGTTTGATTTTCAACGTACCCCAGAGCGATCCCTGCCCGGGCTCTTGTGAATCTCCTATCCCGACGGTATAGGTTCTGCGTGTAATAATCCTCTCGAGGAGGTCCACGCCTCCGTTTATCTGAATCATGCATGTTCAGCGAATGTCTCCACATGTTGTCAATTAGATGACCCGTTTCATACGTCTCTCTCAATAAAAGAATCTTTGTTGAAGGTTTCCAGGTGTTGTTGTTCTGGTGTTCAGTCAAAGTGTTGTCTCAAAATGTTGTTATATTTATTACTGGACATTTAATTCTTTATTAAAGGTTTCCAGGTGTTGTTTTTCTGGTGTTCAGTAAAAGTATTGTCTCCAAATGTTGTTATATTGGTATCTTATTTTTGATCCCACCGAAATCAGATGTCTCAAGGTGTTTTACAAAATAAGGAGGGGAAAGATTTAATTTCCTAAACTCTATATCCGTCCTTTTCTAGGTGCAGGATAATAAGTGGAAGTTTTAATGAGTAGAATCGATCGATTTTTATTTTGTGAAATTCAAGCACAGTCGCGACGTTTCGATACAATCTGTATCTTCCTCAGGCTGGCTTGAATAAGTCTCTCATAGCTCTATAGAAAAGCTCTCGTGTGTTGTTTCAGTAGAAGTGAAGGTGAGCTGTGCGCAGCTGCTATTTATACAGAGTGAGTGAGCAGGGCTCCTCCCACTTCTGGGAGCAATGCTTTTTAGGTTTGTTCATTCAGGATTTTTATTTTAGGATCATGTTTTTATTATAATTATTTCTGGTCTTAGTTTGTATTCATATGAATTTTTCTTAAAAAATCAGGACAATCATGTATGACATAAGAATAATTTTTAAACCTGTTTTGTTTCCATAGTGTTGATGTTTCTTGTCTCCTGCTGTATATGAGTTTTAATCTTTTAGGGAGGATTCATATTTTCCTTCATCATGTTGTAAGTAATCAAATTGTTTATTAATTTTGTTTTTATTTTTATTAATCAATGTCCTGGGTCTCTCTAACAGGTGGAGAGGCACTGGCTCTATTAGGGGAATAAACATCTCACACCCCAAACAATGTCCAGGGATGAGTTTTGCACTCTCCATCTCCAGTCCACGAAAGACCCCGGCTTATGATCAGGTTAAACATTTTTTTGTTTTTTCAGCGTTTTGGTAGGGAGGGTCCAAATTTTAGGTTTCTAGAATTTAAAAGATGTCTCCATTTAGGTTTTAGTTTCAGAGTTTCGGTAGGGTGGGTCCCGATTGTTAGGTTACATCATTTTAAGGGGTCTCTTTTTAGGTTTAGGTGTTAGGAACAGTTTTGGTAGGGTGGGTCCACATTTTTAGGTTTCTGGAATTTTAAAAGATGCTCCATTTTGGTTTTAGGTTCAGAGTTTCGGTTGGGTGGGTCCAAATTGTTAGGTTACATAATTTTAAGGGGGTCTCCTTTTAGGTTTAGGTGCAGAGTTGTAGTAGGGTGGGTCCAAATTTTGAGGGTATAGGATTTTTAAGGGGTCTCCATTTTAGGTTTAGGGTCAGAGTTTCGGTAAAGTGGGTCCAAATTGTTAGGTTAGAGAATTTTTAGGGGCGTCTCCTTTTAGGTTTAGAGTTGTAGTAGGGTGGGTCCCAAATTTTGAGGGTATAGGATTTTAAGGGGTCTCCATTTTAGGTTTAGGGTCAGAGTTTCGGTAAAGTGGGTCCAAATTGTTAGGTTAGAGAATTTTAGAGGGGTCTCCATTTTAGGTTTAGGGAGGGAAGTTTTGGTAGGGTGGGTCCAAATTGGGTTAGGGTCATATTTTGTAGGGGTTTAATTTTAGGTGTCAAGGTCCGGATTGGGGGATGGTGGGTCCAAGTTATTGCTCTTAGCATGAGTACTTTTTGGTTTCAGTCGTTCAGACCTCTCGGAAAACGAGTTTCTAGTTGTTGATCCATCTTGTCTTCTGCCATTAATCTGTCTTTTAATGTCAATGTGTGTTTGACTCTAGACCTGTGACTCTTAAGGATGAGATATCGTGTTTATAAAATGGTTGACAATGTGTGTGTTTCTCTCCTCTTTTTTTGTGATGTTCTGTATGTGACGATGCATTCTTATTCGAATGGAATTTTTTGTTTGTCCCACATATTGTTTGGCACATTTGTGGCATGAAATTATGTATACACAATTTTCGGTCTGAGGACTGAGGGGTCTTTTTAATTTGAAAATGTGTTTTGTGTAGTGACTGGTGATCCAATTTTTGGTTTCATAATATTTAGGTGTGGTCCCTCTTTTGCCCTGTTTGTGTTTATCGGGGTTAATTTGCTTTTGACCAAAAGATCCTTGAGATTCTTATTTCTCCTAAATGCGGAATGATTTTGTGTTCTTTAAGATATGGTGTATGTGACAAAAACTTCTGGAAATTTGCTTTAGTTTCTAGGTTGAGTTGGACACTCATTCCGAAAATGTATTTACAAACGGTATGATCTTGTCGTCTTTTTTTGCATATTGAGTTTTCTGTTTGAATTGTTTAAAGGCTTTTCTCAAAAATGTCCTCGTGTACCCTCTGATTCTTAGGGCCTTAAAAAGAGTCCTGGTTGCGTCCATGAAATGTTTTTCATTATTACAGATTTTGTAGAATCTCAATAGTTGTGATTTGACGATTCCTTTGAACGTATGTCGGGGATGGTAGCTGTTTTTGTGTAGGAGTGAGTGCGTGTCTGTCGATTTAAAGTACACCTTGAAATCTAACTGTCCGGTTTCTTGAAATCGTGTTCCTTTGAATGAGATTAGGTCCAAAAAATTCACCGAAGTATCATTGATGACGTGTTTTATTTTAATTGATCTTTGATGTGTATTTAAGTGTTGTGCGAATTGTAGAAATTGTTCCTCGGAATAACGTCCAGATTCCCCAGATGTCATCGAGGAATCTATAGTAGTGAAGGGGTTTCAACGGGGCCGATGCCAGAGCAGATTCTTCCATTCAGCCATGAATATGTTGGCGTATGAGGGCGCAAATTTCTTACCCATGGCCGTGCCTTTTCGTTGTAAGTAGAATTGAGAGTCGAATTCGAAATCGTTTTTTGGTCAAGTTGATTTTTAGGAGTTCCATTAATTGTTTTGTAGGTCTTCGTGGGTTTGGGAATTTTTCAAAACACTTTTGTACTGCCCGCAATCCCGCTTCGGTTTCAATGTTTGTGTACAAGCTGTCTACGTCCATTGTGAATAAGAATGCATTAGGGGGAATCTTTATTTTGCCAATTTTTTTCAATAAAATCGTACGTATCTTTCAGATAGCTAGGGTGCTTCCGTGAGATCGGGCCAAGAAAGTATTCAATGTACTCCGCGGTACAGTAAGATTCGCTGTCGCAGTCCGAGACTATGGGTCTGCCGGGGGGATTTCGTTTGGTGTACTCCAGGTTGTAGGGTCCTTGTGTATTTTTGGAAGTAAATAAAATTGTCTCAGTCTCGGAGTGTGGCTTCCCAGTAAATATCTCTCTGTTTGTAATTGATGTATTTGAGATTCCAAAGATTCTGTATGATGTCCTTAATTTCTTCCTTCGTTTCTAGATATATTGGTCTGGATAATTTAGCATAATGGTCCTCATTGTTTAGTTGTCTCTCCGCTTCCCAAACATATTGTTGTCGGTCCAAGATCACTATTGCATTTCCCTTGTCAGCGGGTTTAATGACGATGTTTTTGTTATTTTGTAGTTCACGTAAGGCCCTGACCTCCGCTCGGGTTAAATTGGGTGTCACTCTTTGCCCCCAATTCAAGTTTCTCAGGGCATAATTGTCTGCCGTGATGATGTGTCTGATTTGGATTGGTAGACGGCATAGTGAAGGTGTCCAAACGGAGTTGTGTGTGAATGGTAGTTTTTTTTTTGATTCCTTACGTTTTCCTTCAAAGAAAACCTTAAGCTTTAACCTACGATGATAGGTCTGTAAATCAAATTTTAATTTTTTCTTCGGTCCCTGGCCAATTTTAGCGTGGGAATGAATGTCAGGCCCTTCGTAAGAGTGTTGTTTGTGCTGGTGTGAGTGTGTATTCTTCGAAAGGTTAATGATCATGTGGCGATCGGGTTCATTTGTGTGAATGTGGCCGGTTATGAGTTTAAATGCTGTTGCCAATGTTGTAGGATGGCTTTGGCGGTGTCCGCCTTCCAGTGTATGCCGTCCGGTTCTACTTTGAATTTTTTCTTTTGGCAAAGCCGGGATGTGTGTCACTTTCTTTCTAATGTAGGTGTTAATTCTTCTATGATGAGTTGGTCCTCGACCGGTAGTGTCCGGGAGAAATTAATTACAGGAATAAAGATTTCCCGTCTTTGGGAATTTGATCTTCGCTTCTCTGTAAGTGCTCTGTAGTTGTTTGATTGCCGTTTGTTTGAGACGTTGTTGTCTGTTATTGATTCCGAATGATAGAATCAATTGTTCCACGTTCGTGGTGATGGTGGCTTTTTTGATGAGGTCTTTTGCATGTTTGAAGTTGGCGCCCGGGTAGCTATCCATTTGTAGATCTGGAGCTATGACCGTAGGAAATTTTGACACATTTGAGTCTCCAATGATCACAAATTTCTTTCTTATCGTCAGGCACCAGTCAGAGGATTTTTTTGTTCGTCGATATGTGTCTGACGGGCCTGGTAGGTGTTGTTTGATCGTCTGGTGTGACAGGAGTTTTGTCCTGTGTACGTGTACGTGTCCGTCCCACCAGAGCAATTTCTGGTGAGATCTGTGTTCCGTGTGATGTGTATGTGAGCGGGTCTGGTCTGTGTCTAGAAAAATAAGCTCCTCCGTCGGTACTTCCGGTGGGCTTCTTTGTTCTCCAAAGGATCCAGAGTAGGTCGATAGCTCCACTTCGATGGATGACATTGGTGTTGTGTTGCCCGGTGTGTGAATTTGTGCTTTATGTGTGTCCGTGGGCAGAGAAGACCGTTGCTCGTTTCCATCTTTCAGCTCGGTTGGCTTCTCCTCGATCACGCGTAGGGAAGGAGTCGGGCACATGTCGATCTCATTCATTGGAGTAAAGTTCACGCAAGGTACCGAGATTCTCTTGGACTTTTTAGTCCTTTGCTCTTTTGGGGCGGGACCGCCTTCCGGTGGAGGAAGAGGAGGAAAGTCCTTATGGAATGAGGCGCTTTCGACCGGGGGCCGAAGATGTTTGGGTTTCGGTCGTGGTCATTCGAGGTCTTTGTCCTGCTTCCACACGTGAGGTTAGATGCCTCGTTGTGTCTTTGTGCTGTGCGACTTGGAAATTCGGCGGTAATGAGTGCTTCCGTCTGTTCGAAAGTTTCCGATCTAAATTTGCGTCCAAAATTGCGTACGGCCCACTTTTTGCAATTCTGAAAGGCGCTCTCCATTCGTCGTTCGTCACAGTATTTTTTAGCTCACCAATTGACACCTCAATCAATGACTCGTAGTGTTGTTCTAGAATCAATTGTGTCGTGTAGGCCCAGTTTTTTGCGTTGCCTTCTAATAGTTGTTGTGATTTGTTTGTTGATGCAACCGGTTTGACGGTGTCAATTAAATAGTTTGTCATTCTTTTGAATGTAATCGGTTGGTTGTTTTTAATCTTTGTCGTCACGTTTTGTAGGTGATGTACCAGACGCAAGATTCTATACACGTTTTTGGTTGTAGTTCTGAGTGAGGGAAGCTTGGATATATTCGCGTTCTTTACTTCCTTCAGACCTATCCCTTCGAAAGGGCCTCCGTGTGTGATCTGATTTTGTGTATCTATGATCTGTTTGATTTTCAACGTACCCAGAGCGATCCCTGCCCGGGGCTCTTGTGAATCTCCTATCCCGACGGTATAGGTCTGCGTGTAATAATCCTCTCGAGGAGGTCCACGCCTCCGTTTATCTGAATCATGCATGTTCAGCGAATGTCTCCACATGTTGTCAATTAGATGACCCGTTTCATACGTCTCTCTCAATAAAAGAATCTTTGTGAAGGTTTCCAGGTGTTGTTGTTCTGGTGTTCAGTCAAAGTGTTGTCTCAAAATGTTGTTATATTTATTACTGGACATTTAATTCTTTATTAAAGGTTTCCAGGTGTTGTTTTTCTGTGTTCAGTAAAGTATTGTCTCCAAATGTTGTTATATTGGTATCTTATTTTTGATCCCACCGAAATCAGATGTCTCAAGGTGTTTTACAAAAATAAGGAGGGGAAAGATTTAATTTCCTAAACTCTATATCCGTCCTTTTCTAGGTGCAGGATAATAAGTGAAGTTTAATGAGTAGAATCGATCGATTTTTATTTTGTGAAATTCAAGCACAGTCGCGACGTTTCGATACAATCTGTATCTTCCTCAGGCTGGCTTGAATAAGTCTCTCATAGCTCTATAGAAAAGCTCTCGTGTGTTGTTTCAGTAGAAGTGAAGGTGAGCTGTGCGCAGCTGCTATTTATACAGAGTGAGTGAGCAGGGCTCCTCCCACTTCTGGGAGCAATGCTTTTTAGGTTTGTTCATTCAGGATTTTTATTTTAGGATCATGTTTTTATTATAATTATTTCTGGTCTTAGTTTGTATTCATATGAATTTTTCTTAAAAAATCAGGACAATCATGTATGACATAAGAATAATTTTTAAACCTGTTTTGTTTCCATAGTGTTGATGTTTCTTGTCTCCTGCTGTATATGAGTTTTAATCTTTTAGGGAGGATTCATATTTTCCTTCATCATGTTGTAAGTAATCAAATTGTTTATTAATTTTGTTTTATTTTTATTAATCAATGTCCTGGGTCTCTCTAACAGGTGGAGAGGCACTGGCTCTATTAGGGGAATAAACATCTCACACCCCAAACAATGTCCAGGGATGAGTTTTGCACTCTCCATCTCCAGTCCACGAAAGACCCCGGCTTATGATCAGGTTAAACATTTTTTTGTTTTTTCAGCGTTTTTGGTAGGGAGGGTCCAAATTTTTAGGTTTCTAGAATTTAAAAGATGTCTCCATTTAGGTTTTAGTTTCAGAGTTTCGGTAGGGTGGGTCCCCGATTGTTAGGTTACATCATTTTAAGGGGGTCTCTTTTTAGGTTTAGGTGTTAGGAACAGTTTTGGTAGGGTGGGTCCACATTTTTAGGTTTCTGGAATTTTAAAGATGCTCCATTTTGGTTTTAGGTTCAGAGTTTCGGTTGGGTGGGTCCAATTGTTAGGTTACATAATTTTAAGGGGGTCTCCTTTTAGGTTTAGGTGCAGAGTTGTAGTAGGGTGGGTCCAAATTTTGAGGGTATAGGATTTTTAAGGGGTCTCCATTTTAGGTTTAGGGTCAGAGTTTCGGTAAAGTGGGTCCAAATTGTTAGGTTAGAGAATTTTAGGGGCGTCTCCTTTTAGGTTTAGAGTTGTAGTAGGGTGGGTCCAAATTTTGAGGGTATAGGATTTTTAAGGGGTCTCCATTTTAGGTTTAGGGTCAGAGTTTCGGTAAAGTGGGTCCAAATTGTTAGGTTAGAGAATTTTAGAGGGTCTCATTTTAGGTTTAGGGAGGAAGTTTTGGTAGGGTGGGTCCAATTGGGTTAGGGTCATTATTTTGTAGGGGTTTAATTTTAGGTGTCAAGGTCCGGATTGGGGATGGTGGGTCCAAGTTATTGCTCTTAGCATGAGTACTTTTTGGTTTCAGTCGTTCAGACCTCTCGGAAAACGAGTTTCTAGTTTGTTGATCCATCTTGTTTCTGCCATTAATCTGTCTTTTAATGTCCAATGTGTGTTTGACTCTAGACCTGTGACTCTTAAGGATGAGATATCGTGTTTAATAAAATGGTTGACAATGTGTGTGTTTCTCTCCTCTTTTTTTGTGATGTTCTGTATGTGACGATGCATTCTTATTCGAATGGAATTTTTTGTTGTCCCACATATTGTTTGGCACATTTGTGGCATGAAATTATGTATACACAATTTTCGGTCTGAGGACTGAGGGGTCTTTTTAATTTGAAAATGTGTTTTGTGTAGTGACTGGTGATCCAATTTTTGGTTTCATAATATTTAGGTGTGGTCCCTCTTTTGCCCTGTTTTGTGTTTATCGGGGTTAATTTGCTTTTGACCAAAAGATCCTTGAGATTCTTATTTCTCCTAAATGCGGAAATGATTTTGTGTTCTTTAAGATATGGTGTATGTGACAAAAACTTCTGAAATTTGCTTTAGTTTCTAGGTTGAGTTGGACACTCATTTCCGAAAATGTATTTACAAACGGTATGATCTTGTCGTCTTTTTTTGCATATTGAGTTTTCTGTTTGAATTGTTTAAAGGCTTTTCTCAAAAATGTCCTCGTGTACCCTCTGATTCTTAGGGCCCTTAAAAAGAGTCTGGTGCGTCATGAAATGTTTTTCATTATTACAGATTTTGTAGAATCTCAATAGTTGTGATTTGACGATTCCTTTGAACGTATGTCGGGGATGGTAGCTGTTTTTGTGTAGGAGTGAGTGCGTGTCTGTCGATTTAAAGTACACCTTGAAATCTAACTGTCCGGTTTCTTGAAATCGTGTTCCTTTGAATGAGATTAGGTCCAAAAAATTCACCGAAGTATCATTGATGACGTGTTTTATTTTAATTGATCTTTGATGTGTATTTAAGTGTTGTGCGAATTGTAGAAATTGTTCCTCGGAATACGTCCAGATTCCCAGATGTCATCGAGGAATCTATAGTAGTGAAGGGGTTTCAACGGGGCGATGCCCAGAGCAGATCTTCCCATTCAGCCATGAATATGTTGGGCGTATGAGGGCGCAAATTTCTTACCCATGGCCGTGCCTTTTCGTTGTAAGTAGAATTGAGAGTCGAATTCGAATTCGTTTTTGGTCAAGTGATTTTTAGAGTTCCATTAATTGTTTTGTAGGTCTTCGTGGGTTTGGGTATTTTCAAACACTTTTGTACTGCCCGCAATCCCGCTTCGGTTTCAAATTTTGTGTACAAGCTGTCTACGTCCATTGTGAATAAGAATGCATTAGGGGGAATCTTTATTTTGCCAATTTTTTCAATAAAATCGTACGTATCTTTCAGATAGCTAGGGTGCTTCCGTGAGATCGGGCCAAGAAAGTATTCAATGTACTCCGCGGTACAGTAAGATTCGCTGTCGCAGTCCGAGACTATGGGTCTGCCGGGGGGGATTTCGTTTGGTGTACTCCAGGTTGTAGGGTCCTTGTGTATTTTTGGAAGTAAATAAAATTGTCTCAGTCTCGGAGTGTGGCTTCCCAGTAAATATTCTCTCTGTTTGTAATTGATGTATTTGAGATTCCAAAGATTCTGTATGATGTCCTTAATTTCTTCCTTCGTTTCTAGATATATTGGTCTGGATAATTTAGCATAATGGTCCTCATTGTTTAGTTGTCTCTCCGCTTCCCAAACATATTGTTGTCGGTCCAAGATCACTATTGCATTTCCCTTGTCAGCGGGTTTAATGACGATGTTTTTGTTATTTTGTAGTTCACGTAAGGCCCTGACCTCCGCTCGGGTTAAATTGGGTGTCACTCTTTGCCCCCAATTCAAGTTTCTCAGGGCATAATTGTCTGCCGTGATGATGTGTCCTGATTTGGATTGGTAGACGGCATAGTGAAGGTGTCCAATCGGAGTTGTGTGTGAATGGTAGTTTTTTTGATTCCTTACGTTTTCCTTCAAAGAAAACCTTAAGCTTTAACCTACGATGATAGGTCTGTAAATCAATTTTAATTTTTTCTTTCGGTCCCTGGCCAATTTTAGCGTGGGAATGAATGTCAGGCCCCTTCGTAAGAGTGTTGTTTGTGCTGGTGTGAGTGTGTAATTCTTCGAAAGGTTAATGATCATGTGGCGATCGGGTTCATTTGTGTGAATGTGGCCGGTTATGAGTTTAAATGCTGTTGCCAATGTTGTAGGATGGCTTTGGCGGTGTCCGCCTTCCAGTGTATGCCGTCCGGTTCTACTTTGAATTTTTCTTTTGGCAAAGCCGGGATGTGTGTCACTTTCTTTCTAATGTAGGTGTTTAATTCTTCTATGATGAGTTGGTCCTCGACCGGTAGTGTCCGGAGAGAAATTAATTACAGGAATAAAGATTTCCGTCTTTGGGAATTTGATCTTCGCTTCTCTGTAAGTGCTCTGTAGTTGTTTGATTGCCGTTTGTTTGAGACGTTGTTGTCTGTTATTGATTCCGAATGATAGAATCAATTGTTCCACGTTCGTGGTGATGGTGGCTTTTTTGATGAGGTCTTTTGCATGTTTGAAGTTGGCGCCCGGGTAGCTATCCATTTGTAGATCTGGAGCTATGACCGTAGGAAATTTTGACACATTTGAGTCTCCAATGATCACAAATTTCTTCTTATCGTCAGGCACCAGTCAGAGGATTTTTTGTTCGTCGATATGTGTCTGACGGGCCTGGTAGGTGTTGTTTGATCGTCTGGTGTGACAGGAGTTTTGTCCTGTGTACGTGTACGTGTCCGTCCCACCAGAGCAATTTCTGGTGAGATCTGTGTTCCGTGTGATGTGTATGTGAGCGGGTCTGGGTCTGTGTCTAGAAAAATAAGCTCCTCCGTCGGTACTTCCGGTGGGCTTCTTTGTTCTCCAAAGGATCCAGAGTAGGTCGATAGCTCCACTTCGATGGATGACATTGGTGTTGTGTTGCCCGGTGTGTGAATTTGTGCTTTATGTGTGTCCGTGGGCAGAGAAGACCGTTGCTCGTTTCCATCTTTCAGCTCGGTTGGCTTCTCCTCGATCACGCGTAGGGAAGGAGTCGGGCACATGTCGATCTCATTCATTGGAGTAAAGTTCACGCAAGGTACCGAGATTCTCTTGGACTTTTTAGTCCTTTGCTCTTTTGGGGCGGGACGCCTTCCGGTGGAGGAAGAGGAGGAAAGTCCTTATGGAATGAGGCGCTTTCGACCGGGGCCGAAGATGTTTGGGTTACGGTCGTGGTCATTCGAGGTCTTTTGTCCTGCTTCCACACGTGAGGTAGATGCCTCGTTGTTTCTTTGTGCTGTGCGACTTGGAAATTCGGCGGTAATGAGTGCTTCCGTCTGTTCGAAGTTTCGATCTAAATTTGCGTCCAAAATTGCGTACGGCCCACTTTTTTGCAATTCTGAAAGGCGCTCTCCATTCGTCGTTCGTCACAGTATTTTTTAGCTCACCAATTGACACCTCAATCAATGACTCGTAGTGTTGTTCTAGAATCAATTGTGTCGTGTAGGCCCAGTTTTTTGCGTTGCCTTCTAATAGTTTGTTGTGATTTGTTTGTTGATGCAACCGGTTTGACGGTGTCAATTAAATAGTTTGTCATCTTTTGAATGTAATCGGTTGGTTGTTTTTAATCTTTGTCGTCACGTTTTGTAGGTGATGTACCAGACGCAAGATTCTATACACGGTTTTGGTTGTAGTTCTGAAGTGAGGGGAAGCTTGGATATATTCGCGTTCTTTACTTCCTTCAGACCTATCCCTTCGAAAGGGCCTCCGTGTGTGATCTGATTTTGTGTATCTATGATCTGTTTGATTTTCAACGTACCCAGAGCGATCCCTGCCCGGGGCTCTTGTGAATCTCCTATCCCGACGGTATAAGGTTCTGCGTGTAATAATCCTCTCGAGGAGGTCCACGCCTCCGTTTATCTGAATCATGCATGTTCAGCGAATGTCTCCACATGTTGTCAATTAGATGACCCGTTTCATACGTCTCTCTCAATAAAAGAATCTTTGTTGAAGGTTTCCAGGTGTTGTTGTTCTGGTGTTCAGTCAAAGTGTTGTCTCAAAATGTTGTTATATTTATTACTGGACATTTAATTCTTTATTAAAGGTTTCCAGGTGTTGTTTTTCTGGTGTTCAGTAAAAGTATTGTCTCCAAATGTTGTTATATTGGTATCTTATTTTTGATCCCACCGAAATCAGATGTCTCAATGGTGTTTTACAAAAATAAGAGGGGAAAGATTTAATTTCCTAAACTCTATATCCGTCCTTTTCTAGGTGCAGGATAATAAGTGGAAGTTTTAATGAGTAGAATCGATCGATTTTTATTTTGTGAAATTCAAGCACAGTCGCGACGTTTCGATACAATCTGTATCTTCCTCAGGCTGGCTTGAATAAGTCTCTCATAGCTCTATAGAAAAGCTCTCGTGTGTTGTTTCAGTAGAAGTGAAGGAGAGCTGTGCGCAGCTGCTATTTATACAGAGTGAGGTGAGCAGGGCTCCTCCCACTTCTGGGAGCAATGCTTTTTTAGGTTTGTTCATTCAGGATTTTTATTTTAGGATCATGTTTTTATTATAATTATTTCTGGTCTTAGTTTGTATTCATATGAATTTTTCTTAAAAAATCAGGACAATCATGTATGACATAAGAATAATTTTTAAACCTGTTTTGTTTCCATAGTGTTGATGTTTCTTGTCTCCTGCTGTATATGAGTTTTAATCTTTTAGGGAGGATTCATATTTTCCTTCATCATGTTGTAAGTAATCAAATTGTTTATTAATTTTGTTTTTATTTTTATTAATCAATGTCCTGGGTCTCTCTAACAGGTGGAGAGGCACTGGCTCTATTAGGGGAATAACATCTCACACCCCAAACAATGTCCAGGGATGAGTTTTGCACTCTCCATCTCAGTCCACGAAAGACCCCGGCTTATGATCAGGTTAAACATTTTTTGTTTTTCAGCGTTTTGGTAGGGAGGGTCCAAATTTTTAGGTTTCTAGAATTTAAAAGATGTCTCCATTTAGGTTTTAGTTTCAGAGTTTCGGTAGGGTGGGTCCCGATTGTTAGGTTACATCATTTTAAGGGGGTCTCTTTTTAGGTTTAGGTGTTAGGAACAGTTTTGGTAGGGTGGGTCCACATTTTTAGGTTTCTGGAATTTTAAAGATGCTCCATTTTGGTTTTAGGTTCAGAGTTTCGGTTGGGTGGGTCCAAATTGTTAGGTTAATAATTTTAAGGGGGTCTCCTTTTAGGTTTAGGTGCAGAGTTGTAGTAGGGTGGGTCCAAATTTTGAGGGTATAGGATTTTTAAGGGGTCTCCATTTTAGGTTTAGGGTCAGAGTTTCGGTAAAGTGGGTCCAAATTGTTAGGTTAGAGAATTTTTAGGGGCGTCTCCTTTTAGGTTTAGAGTTGTAGTAGGGTGGGTCCATTTTGAGGGTGTAGGATTTTAAAGGGATCTCCATTTAGGTTTAGGGTCAGAGTTTCGTAAAGTGGGTCCAAATTGTTAGGTTAGAGAATTTTAGAGGGGTCTCCATTTTAGGTTTAGGGAGGAAGTTTTGGTAGGGTGGGTCCAAATTGGGTTAGGGTCATTATTTTGTAGGGGTTTAATTTTAGGTGTCAAGGTCCGGATTGGGGATGGTGGGTCCAAGTTATTGCTCTTAGCATGAGTACTTTTTTGGTTTCAGTCGTTCAGACCTCTCGGAAAACGAGTTTCTAGTTTGTTGATCCATCTTGTTTCTGCCATTAATCTGTCTTTTAATGTCCAATGTGTGTTTGACTCTAGACCTGTGACTCTTAAGGATGAGATATCGTGTTTAATAAAATGGTTGACAATGTGTGTGTGTTTCTCCTCTTTTTTTGTGATGTTCTGTATGTGACGATGCATTCTTATTCGAATGGAATTTTTTGTTTGTCCCACATATTGTTTGGCACATTTGTGGCATGAAATTATGTATACACAATTTTCGGTCTGAGGACTGAGGGGTCTTTTTAATTTGAAAATGTGTTTTGTGTAGTGACTGGTGATCCAATTTTTGGTTTCATAATATTTAGGTGTGGTCCCTCTTTTGCCCTGTTTTGTGTTTATCGGGGTTAATTTGCTTTTGACCAAAAGATCCTTGAGATTCTTATTTCTCCTAAATGCGGAAATGATTTTGTGTTCTTTAAGATATGGTGTATGTGACAAAAACTTCTGGAAATTTGCTTTAGTTTCTAGGTTGAGTTGGACACTCATTTCCGAAAATGTATTTACAAACGGTATGATCTTGTCGTCTTTTTTTGCATTTGAGTTTTCTGTTTGAATTGTTTAAAGGCTTTTCTCAAAAATGTCCTCGTGTACCCTCTGATTCTTAGGGCCTTAAAAAGAGTCCTGGTTGCGTCCATGAAATGTTTTTCATTATTACAGATTTTGTAGAATCTCAATAGTTGTGATTTGACGATTCCTTTGAACGTATGTCGGGGATGGTAGCTGTTTTTGTGTAGGAGTGAGTGCGTGTCTGTCGATTTAAAGTACACCTTGAAATCTAACTGTCCGGTTTCTTGAAATCGTGTTCCTTTGAATGAGATTAGGTCCAAAAAATTCACCGAAGTGTCATTGATGACGTGTTTTATTTTAATTGATCTTTGATGTGTATTTAAGTGTTGTGCGAATTGTAGAAATTGTTCCTCGGAATACGTCCAGATTCCCCAGATGTCATCGAGGAATCTATAGTAGTGAAGGGGTTTCAATGGGGCCGATGCCAGAGCAGATTCTTCCCATTCAGCCATGAATATGTTGGCGTATGAGGGCGCAAATTTCTTACCCATGGCCGTGCCTTTTCGTTGTAAGTAGAATTGAGAGTCGAATTCGAAATCGTTTTTGGTCAAGTTGATTTTTAGGAGTTCCATTAATTGTTTTGTAGGTCTTCGTGGGTTTGGGTATTTTTCAAAACACTTTTGTACTGCCCGCAATCCCGCTTCGGTTTCAATGTTTGTGTACAAGCTGTCTACGTCCATTGTGAATAAGAATGCATTAGGGGGAATCTTTATTTTGCCAATTTTTTCAATAAAATCGTACGTATCTTTCAGATAGCTAGGGTGCTTCCGTGAGATCGGGCCAAGAAAGTATTCAATGTACTCCGCGGTACAGTAAGATTCGCTGTCGCAGTCCGAGACTATGGGTCTGCCGGGGGGGATTTCGTTTGGTGTACTCCAGGTTGTAGGGTCCTTGTGTATTTTTGGAAGTAAATAAAATTGTCTCAGTCTCGGAGTGTGGCTTCCCAGTAAATATTCTCTCTGTTTGTGATTGATGTATTTGAGATTCCAAAGATTCTGTATGATGTCCTTAATTTCTTCCTTCGTTTCTAGATATATTGGTCTGGATAATTTAGCATAATGGTCCTCATTGTTTAGTTGTCTCTCCGCTTCCCAAACATATTGTTGTCGGTCCAAGATCACTATTGCATTTCCCTTGTCAGCGGGTTTAATGACGATGTTTTTGTTATTTTGTAGTTCACGTAAGGCCCTGACCTCCGCTCGGGTTAAATTGGGTGTCACTCTTTGCCCCCAATTCAAGTTTCTCAGGGCATAATTGTCTGCCGTGATGATGTGTCTGATTTGGATTGGTAGACGGCATAGTGAAGGTGTCCAATCGGAGTTGTGTGTGAATGGTAGTTTTTTGATTCCTTACGTTTTCCTTCAAAGAAAACCTTAAGCTTTAACCTACGATGATAGGTCTGTAAATCAAATTTTAATTTTTTCTTTCGGTCCCTGGCCAATTTTAGCGTGGGAATGAATGTCAGGCCCCTTCGTAAGAGTGTTGTTTGTGCTGGTGTGAGTGTGTAATTCTTCGAAAGGTTAATGATCATGTGGCGATCGGGTTCATTTGTGTGAATGTGGCCGGTTATGAGTTTAAATGCTGTTGCCAATGTTGTAGGATGGCTTTGGCGGTGTCCGCCTTCCAGTGTATGCCGTCCGGTTCTACTTTGAATTTTTCTTTTGGCAAAGCCGGGATGTGTGTCACTTTTTTCTAATGTAGGTGTTTAATTCTTCTATGATGAGTTGGTCCTCGACCGGTAGTGTCCGGGAGAAATTAATTACAGGAATAAAGATTTCCGTCTTTGGGAATTTGATCTTCGCTTCTCTGTAAGTGCTCTGTAGTTGTTTGATTGCCGTTTGTTTGAGACGTTGTTGTCTGTTATTGATTCCGAATGATAGAATCAATTGTTCCACGTTCGTGGTGATGGTGGCTTTTTTGATGAGGTCTTTTGCATGTTTGAAGTTGGCCCGGGTAGCTATCCATTTGTAGATCTGGAGCTATGACCGTAGGAAATTTTGACACATTTGAGTCTCCAATGATCACAAATTTCTTTCTTATCGTCAGGCACCAGTCAGAGGATTTTTTGTTCGTCGATATGTGTCTGACGGGCCTGGTAGGTGTTGTTTGATCGTCTGGTGTGACAGGAGTTTTGTCCTGTGTACGTGTACGTGTCCGTCCCACCAGAGCAATTTCTGGTGAGATCTGTGTTCCGTGTGATGTGTATGTGAGCGGGTCTGGGTCTGTGTCTAGAAAAATAAGTTCCTCCGTCGGTACTTCCGGTGGGCTTCTTTGTTCTCCAAAGGATCCGGAGTAGGTCGATAGCTCCACTTCGATGGATGACATTGGTGTTGTGTTGCCCGGTGTGTGAATTTGTGCTTTATGTGTGTCCGTGGGCAGAGAAGACGTTGCTCGTTTCCATCTTTCAGCTCGGTTGGCTTCTCCTCGATCACGCGTAGGGAAGGAGTCGGGCACATGTCGATCTCATTCATTGGAGTAAAGTTCACGCAAGGTGCCGAGATTCTCTTGGACTTTTTAGTCCTTTGCTCTTTTGGGGCGGGACCGCCTTCCGGTGGAGGAAGAGGAGGAAAGTCCTTATGGAATGAGGCGCTTTCGACCGGGGCCGAAGATGTTTGGGTTTCGGTCGTGGTCATTCGAGGTCTTTGTCCTGCTTCCACACGTGAGGTAGATGCCTCGTTGTTTCTTTGTGCTGTGCGACTTGGAAATTCGGCGGTAATGAGTGCTTCCGTCTGTTCGAAAGTTTCCGATCTAAATTTGCGTCCAAAATTGCGTACGGCCCACTTTTTTGCAATTCTGAAAGGCGCTCTCCATTCGTCGTTCGTCACAGTATTTTTTAGCTCACCAATTGACACCTCAATCAATGACTCGTAGTGTTGTTCTAGAATCAATTGTGTCGTGTAGGCCCAGTTTTTTGCGTTGCCTTCTAATAGTTGTTGTGATTTGTTTGTTGATGCAACCGGTTTGACGGTGTCAATTAAATAGTTTGTCATTCTTTTGAATGTAATCGGTTGGTTGTTTTTAATCTTTGTCGTCACGTTTTGTAGGTGATGTACCAGACGCAAGATTCTATACACGGTTTTGGTTGTAGTTCTGAAGTGAGGGGAAGCTTGGATATATTCGCGTTCTTTACTTCCTTCAGACCTATCCCTTCGAAAGGGCCTCCGTGTGTGATCTGATTTTGTGTATCTATGATCTGTTTGATTTTCAACGTACCCAGAGCGATCCCTGCCCGGGGCTCTTGTGAATCTCCTATCCCGACGGTATAGGTTCTGCGTGTAATAATCCTCTCGAGGAGGTCCACGCCTCCGTTTATCTGAATCATGCATGTTCAGCGAATGTCTCCAGATGACCCGTTTCATACGTCTCTCAATAAAAGAATCTTTGTTGAAGGTTTCCAGGTGTTGTTGTTCTGGTGTTCAGTCAAAGTGTTGTCTCAAAATGTTGTTATATTTATTACTGGACATTTAATTCTTTATTAAAGGTTTCCAGGTGTTGTTTTTCTGGTGTTCAGTAAAAGTATTGTCTCCAAATGTTGTTATATTGGTATCTTATTTTTGATCCCACCGAAATCAGATGTCTCAAGGTGTTTTACAAAAATAAGGAGGGGAAAGATTTAATTTCCTAAACTCTATATCCGTCCTTTTCTAGGTGCAGGATAATAAGTGGAAGTTTTAATGAGTAGAATCGATCGATTTTTATTTTGTGAAATTCAAGCACAGTCGCGACGTTTCGATACAATCTGTATCTTCCTCAGGCTGGCTTGAATAAGTCTCTCATAGCTCTATAGAAAAGCTCTCGTGTGTTGTTTCAGTAGAAGTGAAGGTGAGTTGTGCGCAGCTGCTATTTATACAGAGTGAGTGAGCAGGGCTCCTCCCACTTCTGGAGCAATGCTTTTTTAGGTTTGTTCATTCAGGATTTTTATTTTAGGATCATGTTTTTATTATAATTATTTCTGGTTTAGTTTGTATTCATATGAATTTTTCTTAAAAAATCAGGACAATCATGTATGACATAAGAATAATTTTTAAACCTGTTTTGTTTCCATAGTGTTGATGTTTCTTGTCTCCTGCTGTATATGAGTTTTAATCTTTTAGGGAGGATTCATATTTTCCTTCATCATGTTGTAAGTAATCAAATTGTTTATTAATTTTGTTTTTTTTTTTTTATTAATCAATGTCCTGGGTCTCTCTAACAGGTGGAGAGGCACTGGCTCTATTAGGGGAATAAACATCTCACACCCCAAACAATGTCCAGGGATGAGTTTTGCACTCTCCATCTCCAGTCCACGAAAGACCCCGGCTTATGATCAGGTTAAACATTTTTTTGTTTTTTCAGCGTTTTGGTAGGGAGGGTCCAAATTTTTAGGTTTCTAGAATTTAAAAGATGTCTCCATTTAGGTTTTAGTTCAGAGTTTCGGTAGGGTGGGTCCCGATTGTTAGGTTACATCATTTTAAGGGGGTCTCTTTTTAGGTTTAGGTGTTAGGAACAGTTTTGGTAGGGTGGGTCCACATTTTTAGGTTTCTGGAATTTTAAAGATGTCTCCATTTTGGTTTTAGGTTCAGAGTTTCGGTTGGGTGGGTCCAAATTGTTAGGTTAATAATTTTAAGGGGGTCTCCTTTTAGGTTTAGGTGCAGAGTTGTAGTAGGGTGGGTCCAAATTTTGAGGGTATAGGATTTTTAAGGGGTCTCCATTTTAGGTTTAGGGTCAGAGTTTCGGTAAAGTGGGTCCAAATTGTTAGGTTAGAGAATTTTTAGGGGCGTCTCCTTTTAGGTTTAGAGTTGTAGTAGGGTGGGTCACATTTTTTAGGGGGTGTAGGATTTTAAAGGGATCTCCATTTAGGTTTAGGGTCAGAGTTTCGTTAAAGTGGGTCCAAAATTGTTAGGTTAGAGAATTTTAGAGGGGTCTCCATTTTAGGTTTAGGGAGGAAGTTTTGGTAGGGTGGGTCCAAATTGGGTTAGGGTCATTATTTTGTAGGGGTTAATTTTAGGTGTCAAGGTCCGGATTGGGGATGGTGGGTCCAAGTTATTGCTCTTAGCATGAGTACTTTTTTGGTTTCAGTCGTTCAGACCTCTCGGAAAACGAGTTTCTAGTTTGTTGATCCATCTTGTTTCTGCCATTAATCTGTCTTTTAATGTCCAATGTGTGTTTGACTCTAGACCTGTGACTCTTAAGGATGAGATATCGTGTTTAATAAAATGGTTGACAATGTGTGTGTGTTTCTCCTCTTTTTTTGTGATGTTCTGTATGTGACGATGCATTCTTATTCGAATGGAATTTTTTGTTTGTCCCACATATTGTTTGGCACATTTGTGGCATGAAATTATGTATACACAATTTTCGGTCTGAGGACTGAGGGGTCTTTTTAATTTGAAAATGTGTTTTGTGTAGTGACTGGTGATCCAATTTTTGGTTTCATAATATTTAGGTGTGGTCCCTCTTTTGCTGTTTTGTGTTTATCGGGGTTAATTTGCTTTTGACCAAAAGATCCTTGAGATTCTTATTTCTCCTAAATGCGGAAATGATTTTGTGTTCTTTAAGATATGGTGTATGTGACAAAAACTTCTGGAAATTTGCTTTAGTTTCTAGGTTGAGTTGGACACTCATTTCCGAAAATGTATTTACAAACGGTATGATCTTGTCGTCTTTTTTTGCATTTTGAGTTTTCTGTTTGAATTGTTTAAAGGCTTTTCTCAAAAATGTCCTCGTGTACCCTCTGATTCTTAGGGCCTTAAAAAGAGTCCTGGTTGCGTCCATGAAATGTTTTTCATTATTACAGATTTTGTAGAATCTCAATAGTTGTGATTTGACGATTCCTTTGAACGTATGTCGGGGATGGTAGCTGTTTTTGTGTAGGAGTGAGTGCGTGTCTGTCGATTTAAAGTACACCTTGAAATCTAACTGTCCGGTTTCTTGAAATCGTGTTCCTTTGAATGAGATTAGGTCCAAAAAATTCACCGAAGTGTCATTGATGACGTGTTTTATTTTAATTGATCTTTGATGTGTATTTAAGTGTTGTGCGAATTGTAGAAATTGTTCCTCGGAATACGTCCAGATTCCCCAGATGTCATCGAGGAATCTATAGTAGTGAAGGGGTTTCAATGGGGCCGATGCCAGAGCAGATTCTTCCCATTCAGCCATGAATATGTTGGCGTATGAGGGCGCAAATTTCTTACCCATGGCCGTGCCTTTTCGTTGTAAGTAGAATTGAGAGTCGAATTCGAAATCGTTTTTAGTCAAGTTGATTTTTAGGAGTTCCATTAATTGTTTTGTAGGTCTTCGTGGGTTTGGGTATTTTTCAAAACACTTTTGTACTGCCCGCAATCCCGCTTCGGTTTCAATGTTTGTGTACAAGCTGTCTACGTCCATTGTGAATAAGAATGCATTAGGGGGAATC
This sequence comes from Triplophysa dalaica, assembly GCF_015846415.1. Lineage (NCBI taxonomy): Eukaryota > Metazoa > Chordata > Actinopteri > Cypriniformes > Nemacheilidae > Triplophysa > Triplophysa dalaica. Next base: position 23,130,431 of record NC_079550.1, on the reverse strand, counting down.
TTTATTTTGCCAATTTTTTCAATAAAATCGTACGTATCTTTCAGATAGCTAGGGTGCTTCCGTGAGATCGGGCCAAGAAAGTATTCAATGTACTCCGCGGTACAGTAAGATTCGCTGTCGCAGTCCGAGACTATGGGTCTGCCGGGGGGGATTTCGTTTGGTGTACTCCAGGTTGTAGGGTCCTTGTGTATTTTTGGAAGTAAATAAAATTGTCTCAGTCTCGGAGTGTGGCTTCCCAGTAAATATTCTCTCTGTTTGTGATTGATGTATTTGAGATTCCAAAGATTCTGTATGATGTCCTTAATTTCTTCCTTCGTTTCTAGATATATTGGTCTGGATAATTTAGCATAATGGTCCTCATTGTTTAGTTGTCTCTCCGCTTCCCAAACATATTGTTGTCGGTCCAAGATCACTATTGCATTTCCCTTGTCAGCGGGTTTAATGACGATGTTTTTGTTATTTTGTAGTTCACGTAAGGCCCTGACCTCCGCTCGGGTTAAATTGGGTGTCACTCTTTGCCCCCAATTCAAGTTTCTCAGGGCATAATTGTCTGCCGTGATGATGTGTCTGATTTGGATTGGTAGACGGCATAGTGAAGGTGTCCAATCGGAGTTGTGTGTGAATGGTAGTTTTTTGATTCCTTACGTTTTCCTTCAAAGAAAACCTTAAGCTTTAACCTACGATGATAGGTCTGTAAATCAAATTTTAATTTTTTCTTTCGGTCCCTGGCCAATTTTAGCGTGGGAATGAATGTCAGGCCCCTTCGTAAGAGTGTTGTTTGTGCTGGTGTGAGTGTGTAATTCTTCGAAAGGTTAATGATCATGTGGCGATCGGGTTCATTTGTGTGAATGTGGCCGGTTATGAGTTTAAATGCTGTTGCCAATGTTGTAGGATGGCTTTGGCGGTGTCCGCCTTCCAGTGTATGCCGTCCGGTTCTACTTTGAATTTTTCTTTTGGCAAAGCCGGGATGTGTGTCACTTTTTTCTAATGTAGGTGTTTAATTCTTCTATGATGAGTTGGTCCTCGACCGGTAGTGTCCGGGAGAAATTAATTACAGGAATAAAGATTTCCGTCTTTGGGAATTTGATCTTCGCTTCTCTGTAAGTGCTCTGTAGTTGTTTGATTGCCGTTTGTTTGAGACGTTGTTGTCTGTTATTGATTCCGAATGATAGAATCAATTGTTCCACGTTCGTGGTGATGGTGGCTTTTTTGATGAGGTCTTTTGCATGTTTGAAGTTGGCGCCCGGGTAGCTATCCATTTGTAGATCTGGAGCTATGACCGTAGGAAATTTTGACACATTTGAGTCTCCAATGATCACAAATTTCTTTCTTATCGTCAGGCACCAGTCAGAGGATTTTTTGTTCGTCGATATGTGTCTGACGGGCCTGGTAGGTGTTGTTTGATCGTCTGGTGTGACAGGAGTTTTGTCCTGTGTACGTGTACGTGTCCGTCCCACCAGAGCAATTTCTGGTGAGATCTGTGTTCCGTGTGATGTGTATGTGAGCGGGTCTGGGTCTGTGTCTAGAAAAATAAGTTCCTCCGTCGGTACTTCCGGTGGGCTTCTTTGTTCTCCAAAGGATCCAGAGTAGGTCGATAGCTCCACTTCGATGGATGACATTGGTGTTGTGTTGCCCGGTGTGTGAATTTGTGCTTTATGTGTGTCCGTGGGCAGAGAAGACTGTTGCTCGTTTCCATCTTTCAGCTCGGTTGGCTTCTCCTCGATCACGCGTAGGGAAGGAGTCGGGCACATGTCGATCTCATTCATTGGAGTAAAGTTCACGCAAGGTGCCGAGATTCTCTTGGACTTTTTAGTCCTTTGCTCTTTTGGGGCGGGACCGCCTTCCGGTGGAGGAAGAGGAGGAAAGTCCTTATGGAATGAGGCGCTTTCGACCGGGGCCGAAGATGTTTGGGTTTCGGTCGTGGTCATTCGAGGTCTTTGTCCTGCTTCCACACGTGAGGTAGATGCCTCGTTGTTTCTTTGTGCTGTGCGACTTGGAAATTCGGCGGTAATGAGTGCTTCCGTCTGTTCGAAAGTTTCCGATCTAAATTTGCGTCCAAAATTGCGTACGGCCCACTTTTTTGCAATTCTGAAAGGCGCTCTCCATTCGTCGTTCGTCACAGTATTTTTTAGCTCACCAATTGACACCTCAATCAATGACTCGTAGTGTTGTTCTAGAATCAATTGTGTCGTGTAGGCCCAGTTTTTTGCGTTGCCTTCTAATAGTTGTTGTGATTTGTTTGTTGATGCAACCGGTTTGACGGTGTCAATTAAATAGTTTGTCATTCTTTTGAATGTAATCGGTTGGTTGTTTTTAATCTTTGTCGTCACGTTTTGTAGGTGATGTACCAGACGCAAGATTCTATACACGGTTTTGGTTGTAGTTCTGAAGTGAGGGGAAGCTTGGATATATTCGCGTTCTTTACTTCCTTCAGACCTATCCCTTCGAAAGGGCCTCCGTGTGTGATCTGATTTTGTGTATCTATGATCTGTTTGATTTTCAACGTACCCAGAGCGATCCCTGCCCGGGGCTCTTGTGAATCTCCTATCCCGACGGTATAGGTTCTGCGTGTAATAATCCTCTCGAGGAGGTCCACGCCTCCGTTTATCTGAATCATGCATGTTCAGCGAATGTCTCCACATGACCCGTTTCATACGTCTCTCTCAATAAAAGAATCTTTGTTGAAGGTTTCCAGGTGTTGTTGTTCTGGTGTTCAGTCAAAGTGTTGTCTCAAAATGTTGTTATATTTATTACTGGACATTTAATTCTTTATTAAAGGTTTCCAGGTGTTGTTTTTCTGGTGTTCAGTAAAAGTATTGTCTCCAAATGTTGTTATATTGGTATCTTATTTTTGATCCCACCGAAATCAGATGTCTCAAGGTGTTTTACAAAAATAAGGAGGGGAAAGATTTAATTTCCTAAACTCTATATCCGTCCTTTTCTAGGTGCAGGATAATAAGTGGAAGTTTTAATGAGTAGAATCGATCGATTTTTATTTTGTGAAATTCAAGCACAGTCGCGACGTTTCGATACAATCTGTATCTTCCTCAGGCTGGCTTGAATAAGTCTCTCATAGCTCTATAGAAAAGCTCTCGTGTGTTGTTTCAGTAGAAGTGAAGGTGAGTTGTGCGCAGCTGCTATTTATACAGAGTGAGTGAGCAGGGCTCCTCCCACTTCTGAGAGCAATGCTTTTTTAGGTTTGTTCATTCAGGATTTTTATTTTAGGATCATGTTTTTATTATAATTATTTCTGGTTTTAGTTTGTATTCATATGAATTTTTCTTAAAAAATCAGGACAATCATGTATGACATAAGAATAATTTTTAAACCTGTTTTGTTTCCATAGTGTTGATGTTTCTTGTCTCCTGCTGTATATGAGTTTTAATCTTTTAGGGAGGATTCATATTTTCCTTCATCATGTTGTAAGTAATCAAATTGTTTATTAATTTTGTTTTATTTTTATTTTTATTAATCAATGTCCTGGGTCTCTCTAACAGGTGGAGAGGCACTGGCTCTATTAGGGGAATAAACATCTCACACCCCAAACAATGTCCAGGGATGAGTTTTGCACTCTCCATCTCCAGTCCACGAAAGACCCCGGCTTATGATCAGGTTAAACATTTTTTTGTTTTTTCAGCGTTTTGGTAGGGAGGGTCCAAATTTTTAGGTTTCTAGAATTTAAAAGATGTCTCCATTTAGGTTTTAGTTCATAGTTTCGGTAGGGTGGGTCCCGATTGTTAGGTTACATCATTTTAAGGGGGTCTCTTTTTAGGTTTAGGTGTTAGGAACAGTTTTGGTAGGGTGGGTCCACATTTTTAGGTTTCTGGAATTTTAAAGATGTCTCCATTTTGGTTTTAGGTTCAGAGTTTCGGTTGGGTGGGTCCAAATTGTTAGGTTAATAATTTTAAGGGGGTCTCCTTTTAGGTTTAGGTGCAGAGTTGTAGTAGGGTGGGTCCAAATTTTGAGGGTATAGGATTTTTAAGGGGTCTCCATTTTAGGTTTAGGGTCAGAGTTTCGGTAAAGTGGGTCCAAATTGTTAGGTAGAGATTTTTAGGGGTCTCCTTTTAGGTTTAGAGATTTTGTAGCGTCTCCTTTTAGGTTTGGTGTGTAGGGTGGTTTTATTTTAGGGGGTGTAGGATTTTAAAGGGATCTCCATTTAGGTTTAGGGTCAGAGTTTCGTTAAAGTGGGTCCAAATTGTTAGGTTAGAGAATTTTAGAGGGGTCTCCATTTTAGGTTTAGGGAGGAAGTTTTGGTAGGGTGGGTCCAAATTGGGTTAGGGTCATTATTTTGTAGGGGTTTAATTTTAGGTGTCAAGGTCCGGATTGGGGATGGTGGGTCCAAGTTATTGCTCTTAGCATGAGTACTTTTTTGGTTTCAGTCGTTCAGACCTCTCGGAAAACGAGTTTCTAGTTTGTTGATCCATCTTGTTTCTGCCATTAATCTGTCTTTTAATGTCCAATGTGTGTTTGACTCTAGACCTGTGACTCTTAAGGATGAGATATCGTGTTTAATAAAATGGTTGACAATGTGTGTGTGTTTCTCCTCTTTTTTTGTGATGTTCTGTATGTGACGATGCATTCTTATTCGAATGGAATTTTTTGTTTGTCCCACATATTGTTTGGCACATTTGTGGCATGAAATTATGTATACACAATTTTCGGTCTGAGGACTGAGGGGTCTTTTTAATTTGAAAATGTGTTTTGTGTAGTGACTGGTGATCCAATTTTTGGTTTCATAATATTTAGGTGTGGTCCCTCTTTTGCCCTGTTTTGTGTTTATCGGGGTTAATTTGCTTTTGACCAAAAGATCCTTGAGATTCTTATTTCTCCTAAATGCGGAAATGATTTTGTGTTCTTTAAGATATGGTGTATGTGACAAAAACTTCTGGAAATTTGCTTTAGTTTCTAGGTTGAGTTGGACACTCATTTCCGAAAATGTATTTACAAACGGTATGATCTTGTCGTCTTTTTTTGCATTTTGAGTTTTCTGTTTGAATTGTTTAAAGGCTTTTCTCAAAAATGTCCTCGTGTACCCTCTGATTCTTAGGGCCTTAAAAAGAGTCCTGGTTGCGTCCATGAAATGTTTTTCATTATTACAGATTTTGTAGAATCTCAATAGTTGTGATTTGACGATTCCTTTGAACGTATGTCGGGGATGGTAGCTGTTTTTGTGTAGGAGTGAGTGCGTGTCTGTCGATTTAAAGTACACCTTGAAATCTAACTGTCCGGTTTCTTGAAATCGTGTTCCTTTGAATGAGATTAGGTCCAAAAAATTCACCGAAGTGTCATTGATGACGTGTTTTATTTTAATTGATCTTTGATGTGTATTTAAGTGTTGTGCGAATTGTAGAAATTGTTCCTCGGAATACGTCCAGATTCCCCAGATGTCATCGAGGAATCTATAGTAGTGAAGGGGTTTCAATGGGGCCGATGCCAGAGCAGATTCTTCCCATTCAGCCATGAATATGTTGGCGTATGAGGGCGCAAATTTCTTACCCATGGCCGTGCCTTTTCGTTGTAAGTAGAATTGAGAGTCGAATTCGAAATCGTTTTTGGTCAAGTTGATTTTTAGGAGTTCCATTAATTGTTTTGTAGGTCTTCGTGGGTTTGGGTATTTTTCAAAACACTTTTGTACTGCCCGCAATCCCGCTTCGGTTTCAATGTTTGTGTACAAGCTGTCTACGTCCATTGTGAATAAGAATGCATTAGGGGGAATCTTTATTTTGCCAATTTTTTCAATAAAATCGTACGTATCTTTCAGATAGCTAGGGTGCTTCCGTGAGATCGGGCCAAGAAAGTATTCAATGTACTCCGCGGTACAGTAAGATTCGCTGTCGCAGTCCGAGACTATGGGTCTGCCGGGGGGGATTTCGTTTGGTGTACTCCAGGTTGTAGGGTCCTTGTGTATTTTTGGAAGTAAATAAAATTGTCTCAGTCTCGGAGTGTGGCTTCCCAGTAAATATTCTCTCTGTTTGTGATTGATGTATTTGAGATTCCAAAGATTCTGTATGATGTCCTTAATTTCTTCCTTCGTTTCTAGATATATTGGTCTGGATAATTTAGCATAATGGTCCTCATTGTTTAGTTGTCTCTCCGCTTCCCAAACATATTGTTGTCGGTCCAAGATCACTATTGCATTTCCCTTGTCAGCGGGTTTAATGACGATGTTTTTGTTATTTTGTAGTTCACGTAAGGCCCTGACCTCCGCTCGGGTTAAATTGGGTGTCACTCTTTGCCCCCAATTCAAGTTTCTCAGGGCATAATTGTCTGCCGTGATGATGTGTCTGATTTGGATTGGTAGACGGCATAGTGAAGGTGTCCAATCGGAGTTGTGTGTGAATGGTAGTTTTTGATTCCTTACGTTTTCCTTCAAAGAAAACCTTAAGCTTTAACCTACGATGATAGGTCTGTAAATCAAATTTTAATTTTTTCTTTCGGTCCCTGGCCAATTTTAGCGTGGGAATGAATGTCAGGCCCCTTCGTAAGAGTGTTGTTTGTGCTGGTGTGAGTGTGTAATTCTTCGAAAGGTTAATGATCATGTGGCGATCGGGTTCATTTGTGTGAATGTGGCCGGTTATGAGTTTAAATGCTGTTGCCAATGTTGTAGGATGGCTTTGGCGGTGTCCGCCTTCCAGTGTATGCCGTCCGGTTCTACTTTGAATTTTTCTTTTGGCAAAGCCGGGATGTGTGTCACTTTTTTCTAATGTAGGTGTTTAATTCTTCTATGATGAGTTGGTCCTCGACCGGTAGTGTCCGGGAGAAATTAATTACAGGAATAAAGATTTCCGTCTTTGGGAATTTGATCTTCGCTTCTCTGTAAGTGCTCTGTAGTTGTTTGATTGCCGTTTGTTTGAGACGTTGTTGTCTGTTATTGATTCCGAATGATAGAATCAATTGTTCCACGTTCGTGGTGATGGTGGCTTTTTTGATGAGGTCTTTTGCATGTTTGAAGTTGGCACCCGGGTAGCTATCCATTTGTAGATCTGGAGCTATGACCGTAGGAAATTTTGACACATTTGAGTCTCCAATGATCACAAATTTCTTTCTTATCGTCAGGCACCAGTCAGAGGATTTTTTGTTCGTCGATATGTGTCTGACGGGCCTGGTAGGTGTTGTTTGATCGTCTGGTGTGACAGGAGTTTTGTCCTGTGTACGTGTACGTGTCCGTCCCACCAGAGCAATTTCTGGTGAGATCTGTGTTCCGTGTGATGTGTATGTGAGCGGGTCTGGGTCTGTGTCTAGAAAAATAAGCTCCTCCGTCGGTACTTCCGGTGGGCTTCTTTGTTCTCCAAAGGATCCAGAGTAGGTCGATAGCTCCACTTCGATGGATGACATTGGTGTTGTGTTGCCCGGTGTGTGAATTTGTGCTTTATGTGTGTCCGTGGGCAGAGAAGACTGTTGCTCGTTTCCATCTTTCAGCTCGGTTGGCTTCTCCTCGATCACGCGTAGGGAAGGAGTCGGGCACATGTCGATCTCATTCATTGGAGTAAAGTTCACGCAAGGTGCCGAGATTCTCTTGGACTTTTTAGTCCTTTGCTCTTTTGGGGCGGGACCGCCTTCCGGTGGAGGAAGAGGAGGAAAGTCCTTATGGAATGAGGCGCTTTCGACCGGGGCCGAAGATGTTTGGGTTTCGGTCGTGGTCATTCGAGGTCTTTGTCCTGCTTCCACACGTGAGGTAGATGCCTCGTTGTTTCTTTGTGCTGTGCGACTTGGAAATTCGGCGGTAATGAGTGCTTCCGTCTGTTCGAAAGTTTCCGATCTAAATTTGCGTCCAAAATTGCGTACGGCCCACTTTTTTGCAATTCTGAAAGGCGCTCTCCATTCGTCGTTCGTCACAGTATTTTTTAGCTCACCAATTGACACCTCAATCAATGACTCGTAGTGTTGTTCTAGAATCAATTGTGTCGTGTAGGCCCAGTTTTTTGCGTTGCCTTCTAATAGTTGTTGTGATTTGTTTGTTGATGCAACCGGTTTGACGGTGTCAATTAAATAGTTTGTCATTCTTTTGAATGTAATCGGTTGGTTGTTTTTAATCTTTGTCGTCACGTTTTGTAGGTGATGTACCAGACGCAAGATTCTATACACGGTTTTGGTTGTAGTTCTGAAGTGAGGGGAAGCTTGGATATATTCGCGTTCTTTACTTCCTTCAGACCTATCCCTTCGAAAGGGCCTCCGTGTGTGATCTGATTTTGTGTATCTATGATCTGTTTGATTTTCAACGTACCCAGAGCGATCCCTGCCCGGGGCTCTTGTGAATCTCCTATCCCGACGGTATAGGTTCTGCGTGTAATAATCCTCTCGAGGAGGTCCACGCCTCCGTTTATCTGAATCATGCATGTTCAGCGAATGTCTCCACATGACCCGTTTCATACGTCTCTCTCAATAAAAGAATCTTTGTTGAAGGTTTCCAGGTGTTGTTGTTCTGGTGTTCAGTCAAAGTGTTGTCTCAAAATGTTGTTATATTTATTACTGGACATTTAATTCTTTATTAAAGGTTTCCAGGTGTTGTTTTTCTGGTGTTCAGTAAAAGTATTGTCTCCAAATGTTGTTATATTGGTATCTTATTTTTGATCCCACCGAAATCAGATGTCTCAAGGTGTTTTACAAAAATAAGGAGGGGAAAGATTTAATTTCCTAAACTCTATATCCGTCCTTTTCTAGGTGCAGGATAATAAGTGGAAGTTTTAATGAGTAGAATCGATCGATTTTTATTTTGTGAAATTCAAGCACAGTCGCGACGTTTCGATACAATCTGTATCTTCCTCAGGCTGGCTTGAATAAGTCTCTCATAGCTCTATAGAAAAGCTCTCGTGTGTTGTTTCAGTAGAAGTGAAGGTGAGTTGTGCGCAGCTGCTATTTATACAGAGTGAGTGAGCAGGGCTCCTCCCACTTCTGAGAGCAATGCTTTTTTAGGTTTGTTCATTCAGGATTTTTATTTTAGGATCATGTTTTTATTATAATTATTTCTGGTTTAGTTTGTATTCATATGAATTTTTCTTAAAAAATCAGGACAATCATGTATGACATAAGAATAATTTTTAAACCTGTTTTGTTTCCATAGTGTTGATGTTTCTTGTCTCCTGCTGTATATGAGTTTTAATCTTTTAGGGAGGATTCATATTTTCCTTCATCATGTTGTAAGTAATCAAATTGTTTATTAATTTTGTTTTTATTTTTATTTTTATTAATCAATGTCCTGGGTCTCTCTAACAGGTGGAGAGGCACTGGCTCTATTAGGGGAATAAACATCTCACACCCCAAACAATGTCCAGGGATGAGTTTTGCACTCTCCATCTCCAGTCCACGAAAGACCCCGGCTTATGATCAGGTTAAACATTTTTTTTTTTTTCAGCGTTTTGGTAGGGAGGGTCCAAATTTTTAGGTTTCTAGAATTTAAAAGATGTCTCCATTTAGGTTTTAGTTGCATAGTTTCGGTAGGGTGGGTCCCGATTGTTAGGTTACATCATTTTAAGGGGGTCTCTTTTTAGGTTTAGGTGTTAGGAACAGTTTTGGTAGGGTGGGTCCACATTTTTAGGTTTCTGGAATTTTAAAGATGTCTCCATTTTGGTTTTAGGTTCAGAGTTTCGGTTGGGTGGGTCCAAATTGTTAGGTTAATAATTTTAAGGGGGTCTCCTTTTAGGTTTAGGTGCAGAGTTGTAGTAGGGTGGGTCCAAATTTTGAGGGTATAGGATTTTTAAGGGGTCTCCATTTTAGGTTTAGGGTCAGAGTTTCGGTAAAGTGGGTCCAAATTGTTAGGTTAGAGAATTTTTAGGGGCGTCTCCTTTTAGGTTTAGAGTTGTAGTAGGGTGGGTCACATTTTTTGGGGGTGTAGGATTTTAAGGGATCTCCATTTAGGTTTAGGGTCAGAGTTTCGTTAAAGTGGGTCCAAATTGTTAGGTTAGAGAATTTTAGAGGGGTCTCCATTTTAGGTTTAGGGAGGAAGTTTTGGTAGGGTGGGTCCAAATTGGGTTAGGGTCATTATTTTGTAGGGGTTAATTTTAGGTGTCAAGGTCCGGATTGGGGATGGTGGGTCCAAGTTATTGCTCTTAGCATGAGTACTTTTTTGGTTTCAGTCGTTCAGACCTCTCGGAAAACGAGTTTCTAGTTTGTTGATCCATCTTGTTTCTGCCATTAATCTGTCTTTTAATGTCCAATGTGTGTTTGACTCTAGACCTGTGACTCTTAAGGATGAGATATCGTGTTTAATAAAATGGTTGACAATGTGTGTGTTTCTCCTCTTTTTTTGTGATGTTCTGTATGTGACGATGCATTCTTATTCGAATGGAATTTTTTGTTTGTCCCACATATTGTTTGGCACATTTGTGGCATGAAATTATGTATACACAATTTTCGGTCTGAGGACTGAGGGGTCTTTTTAATTTGAAAATGTGTTTTGTGTAGTGACTGGTGATCCAATTTTTGGTTTCATAATATTTAGGTGTGGTCCCTCTTTTGCTGTTTTGTGTTTATCGGGGTTAATTTGCTTTTGACCAAAAGATCCTTGAGATTCTTATTTCTCCTAAATGCGGAAATGATTTTGTGTTCTTTAAGATATGGTGTATGTGACAAAAACTTCTGGAAATTTGCTTTAGTTTCTAGGTTGAGTTGGACACTCATTTCCGAAAATGTATTTACAAACGGTATGATCTTGTCGTCTTTTTTTGCATTTTGAGTTTTCTGTTTGAATTGTTTAAAGGCTTTTCTCAAAAATGTCCTCGTGTACCCTCTGATTCTTAGGGCCTTAAAAAGAGTCCTGGTTGCTTCCATGAAATGTTTTTCATTATTACAGATTTTGTAGAATCTCAATAGTTGTGATTTGACGATTCCTTTGAACGTATGTCGGGGATGGTAGCTGTTTTTGTGTAGGAGTGAGTGCGTGTCTGTCGATTTAAAGTACACCTTGAAATCTAACTGTCCGGTTTCTTGAAATCGTGTTCCTTTGAATGAGATTAGGTCCAAAAAATTCACCGAAGTGTCATTGATGACGTGTTTTATTTTAATTGATCTTTGATGTGTATTTAAGTGTTGTGCGAATTGTAGAAATTGTTCCTCGGAATACGTCCAGATTCCCCAGATGTCATCGAGGAATCTATAGTAGTGAAGGGGTTTCAATGGGGCCGATGCCAGAGCAGATTCTTCCCATTCAGCCATGAATATGTTGGCGTATGAGGGCGCAAATTTCTTACCCATGGCCGTGCCTTTTCGTTGTAAGTAGAATTGAGAGTCGAATTCGAAATCGTTTTTGGTCAAGTTGATTTTTAGGAGTTCCATTAATTGTTTTGTAGGTCTTCGTGGGTTTGGGTATTTTTCAAAACACTTTTGTACTGCCCGCAATCCCGCTTCGGTTTCAATGTTTGTGTACAAGCTGTCTACGTCCATTGTGAATAAGAATGCATTAGGGGGAATCTTTATTTTGCCAATTTTTTCAATAAAATCGTACGTATCTTTCAGATAGCTAGGGTGCTTCCGTGAGATCGGGCCAAGAAAGTATTCAATGTACTCCGCGGTACAGTAAGATTCGCTGTCGCAGTCCGAGACTATGGGTCTGCCGGGGGGGATTTCGTTTGGTGTACTCCAGGTTGTAGGGTCCTTGTGTATTTTTGGAAGTAAATAAAATTGTCTCAGTCTCGGAGTGTGGCTTCCCAGTAAATATTCTCTCTGTTTGTGATTGATGTATTTGAGATTCCAAAGATTCTGTATGATGTCCTTAATTTCTTCCTTCGTTTCTAGATATATTGGTCTGGATAATTTAGCATAATGGTCCTCATTGTTTAGTTGTCTCTCCGCTTCCCAAACATATTGTTGTCGGTCCAAGATCACTATTGCATTTCCCTTGTCAGCGGGTTTAATGACGATGTTTTTGTTATTTTGTAGTTCACGTAAGGCCCTGACCTCCGCTCGGGTTAAATTGGGTGTCACTCTTTGCCCCCAATTCAAGTTTCTCAGGGCATAATTGTCTGCCGTGATGATGTGTCTGATTTGGATTGGTAGACGGCATAGTGAAGGTGTCCAATCGGAGTTGTGTGTGAATGGTAGTTTTTTGATTCCTTACGTTTTCCTTCAAAGAAAACCTTAAGCTTTAACCTACGATGATAGGTCTGTAAATCAAATTTTAATTTTTTCTTTCGGTCCCTGGCCAATTTTAGCGTGGGAATGAATGTCAGGCCCCTTCGTAAGAGTGTTGTTTGTGCTGGTGTGAGTGTGTAATTCTTCGAAAGGTTAATGATCATGTGGCGATCGGGTTCATTTGTGTGAATGTGGCCGGTTATGAGTTTAAATGCTGTTGCCAATGTTGTAGGATGGCTTTGGCGGTGTCCGCCTTCCAGTGTATGCCGTCCGGTTCTACTTTGAATTTTTCTTTTGGCAAAGCCGGGATGTGTGTCACTTTTTTCTAATGTAGGTGTTTAATTCTTCTATGATGAGTTGGTCCTCGACCGGTAGTGTCCGGGAGAAATTAATTACAGGAATAAAGATTTCCGTCTTTGGGAATTTGATCTTCGCTTCTCTGTAAGTGCTCTGTAGTTGTTTGATTGCCGTTTGTTTGAGACGTTGTTGTCTGTTATTGATTCCGAATGATAGAATCAATTGTTCCACGTTCGTGGTGATGGTGGCTTTTTTGATGAGGTCTTTTGCATGTTTGAAGTTGGCACCCGGGTAGCTATCCATTTGTAGATCTGGAGCTATGACCGTAGGAAATTTTGACACATTTGAGTCTCCAATGATCACAAATTTCTTTCTTATCGTCAGGCACCAGTCAGAGGATTTTTTGTTCGTCGATATGTGTCTGACGGGCCTGGTAGGTGTTGTTTGATCGTCTGGTGTGACAGGAGTTTTGTCCTGTGTACGTGTACGTGTCCGTCCCACCAGAGCAATTTCTGGTGAGATCTGTGTTCCGTGTGATGTGTATGTGAGCGGGTCTGGGTCTGTGTCTAGAAAAATAAGTTCCTCCGTCGGTACTTCCGGTGGGCTTCTTTGTTCTCCAAAGGATCCAGAGTAGGTCGATAGCTCCACTTCGATGGATGACATTGGTGTTGTGTTGCCCGGTGTGTGAATTTGTGCTTTATGTGTGTCCGTGGGCAGAGAAGACTGTTGCTCGTTTCCATCTTTCAGCTCGGTTGGCTTCTCCTCGATCACGCGTAGGGAAGGAGTCGGGCACATGTCGATCTCATTCATTGGAGTAAAGTTCACGCAAGGTGCCGAGATTCTCTTGGACTTTTTAGTCCTTTGCTCTTTTGGGGCGGGACCGCCTTCCGGTGGAGGAAGAGGAGGAAAGTCCTTATGGAATGAGGCGCTTTCGACCGGGGCCGAAGATGTTTGGGTTTCGGTCGTGGTCATTCGAGGTCTTTGTCCTGCTTCCACACGTGAGGTAGATGCCTCGTTGTTTCTTTGTGCTGTGCGACTTGGAAATTCGGCGGTAATGAGTGCTTCCGTCTGTTCGAAAGTTTCCGATCTAAATTTGCGTCCAAAATTGCGTACGGCCCACTTTTTTGCAATTCTGAAAGGCGCTCTCCATTCGTCGTTCGTCACAGTATTTTTTAGCTCACCAATTGACACCTCAATCAATGACTCGTAGTGTTGTTCTAGAATCAATTGTGTCGTGTAGGCCCAGTTTTTTGCGTTGCCTTCTAATAGTTGTTGTGATTTGTTTGTTGATGCAACCGGTTTGACGGTGTCAATTAAATAGTTTGTCATTCTTTTGAATGTAATCGGTTGGTTGTTTTTAATCTTTGTCGTCACGTTTTGTAGGTGATGTACCAGACGCAAGATTCTATACACGGTTTTGGTTGTAGTTCTGAAGTGAGGGGAAGCTTGGATATATTCGCGTTCTTTACTTCCTTCAGACCTATCCCTTCGAAAGGGCCTCCGTGTGTGATCTGATTTTGTGTATCTATGATCTGTTTGATTTTCAACGTACCCAGAGCGATCCCTGCCCGGGGCTCTTGTGAATCTCCTATCCCGACGGTATAGGTTCTGCGTGTAATAATCCTCTCGAGGAGGTCCACGCCTCCGTTTATCTGAATCATGCATGTTCAGCGAATGTCTCCACATGACCCGTTTCATACGTCTCTCTCAATAAAAGAATCTTTGTTGAAGGTTTCCAGGTGTTGTTGTTCTGGTGTTCAGTCAAAGTGTTGTCTCAAAATGTTGTTATATTTATTACTGGACATTTAATTCTTTATTAAAGGTTTCCAGGTGTTGTTTTTCTGGTGTTCAGTAAAAGTATTGTCTCCAAATGTTGTTATATTGGTATCTTATTTTTGATCCCACCGAAATCAGATGTCTCAAGGTGTTTTACAAAAATAAGGAGGGGAAAGATTTAATTTCCTAAACTCTATATCCGTCCTTTTCTAGGTGCAGGATAATAAGTGGAAGTTTTAATGAGTAGAATCGATCGATTTTTATTTTGTGAAATTCAAGCACAGTCGCGACGTTTCGATACAATCTGTATCTTCCTCAGGCTGGCTTGAATAAGTCTCATAGCTCTATAGAAAAGCTCTCGTGTGTTGTTTCAGTAGAAGTGAAGGTGAGTTGTGCGCAGCTGCTATTTATACAGAGTGAGTGAGCAGGGCTCCTCCCACTTCTGGGAGCAATGCTTTTTTAGGTTTGTTCATTCAGGATTTTTATTTTAGGATCATGTTTTTATTATAATTATTTCTGGTTTTAGTTTGTATTCATATGAATTTTTCTTAAAAAATCAGGACAATCATGTATGACATAAGAATAATTTTTAAACCTGTTTTGTTTCCATAGTGTTGATGTTTCTTGTCTCCTGCTGTATATGAGTTTTAATCTTTTAGGGAGGATTCATATTTTCCTTCATCATGTTGTAAGTAATCAAATTGTTTATTAATTTTGTTTTTATTTTTATTTTTATTAATCAATGTCCTGGGTCTCTCTAACAGGTGGAGAGGCACTGGCTCTATTAGGGGAATAAACATCTCACACCCCAAACAATGTCCAGGGATGAGTTTTGCACTCTCCATCTCCAGTCCACGAAAGACCCCGGCTTATGATCAGGTTAAACATTTTTTTGTTTTTTCAGCGTTTTGGTAGGGAGGGTCCAAATTTTTAGGTTTCTAGAATTTAAAAGATGTCTCCATTTAGGTTTTAGTTTTAGTTTCGGTAGGGTGGGTCCCGATTGTTAGGTTACATCATTTTAAGGGGGTCTCTTTTTAGGTTTAGGTGTTAGGAACAGTTTTGGTAGGGTGGGTCCACATTTTTAGGTTTCTGGAATTTTAAAGATCTCCATTTTGGTTTTAGGTTCAGAGTTTCGGTTGGGTGGGTCCAAATTGTTAGGTTAAATAATTTTAAGGGGGTCTCCTTTTAGGTTTAGGTGCAGAGTTGTAGTAGGGTGGGTCCAAATTTTGAGGGTATAGGATTTTTAAGGGGTCTCCATTTTAGGTTTAGGGTCAGAGTTTCGGTAAAGTGGGTCCAAATTGTTAGGTTAGAGAATTTTTAGGGGCGTCTCCTTTTAGGTTTAGAGTTGTAGTAGGGTGGGTCACATTTTGGGGTGTAGGATTTTAAGGGATCTCCATTTAGGTTTAGGGTCAGAGTTTCGTTAAAGTGGGTCCAAATTGTTAGGTTAGAGAATTTTAGAGGGGTCTCCATTTTAGGTTTAGGGAGGAAGTTTTGGTAGGGTGGGTCCAAATTGGGTTAGGGTCATTATTTTGTAGGGGTTTAATTTTAGGTGTCAAGGTCCGGATTGGGGATGGTGGGTCCAAGTTATTGCTCTTAGCATGAGTACTTTTTTGGTTTCAGTCGTTCAGACCTCTCGGAAAACGAGTTTCTAGTTTGTTGATCCATCTTGTTTCTGCCATTAATCTGTCTTTTAATGTCCAATGTGTGTTTGACTCTAGACCTGTGACTCTTAAGGATGAGATATCGTGTTTAATAAAATGGTTGACAATGTGTGTGTGTTTCTCCTCTTTTTTTGTGATGTTCTGTATGTGACGATGCATTCTTATTCGAATGGAATTTTTTGTTTGTCCCACATATTGTTTGGCACATTTGTGGCATGAAATTATGTATACACAATTTTCGGTCTGAGGACTGAGGGGTCTTTTTAATTTGAAAATGTGTTTTGTGTAGTGACTGGTGATCCAATTTTTGGTTTCATAATATTTAGGTGTGGTCCCTCTTTTGCTCCGTTTTGTGTTTATCGGGGTTAATTTGCTTTTGACCAAAAGATCCTTGAGATTCTTATTTCTCCTAAATGCGGAAATGATTTTGTGTTCTTTAAGATATGGTGTATGTGACAAAAACTTCTGGAAATTTGCTTTAGTTTCTAGGTTGAGTTGGACACTCATTTCCGAAAATGTATTTACAAACGGTATGATCTTGTCGTCTTTTTTTGCATTTGAGTTTTCTGTTTGAATTGTTTAAAGGCTTTTCTCAAAAATGTCCTCGTGTACCCTCTGATTCTTAGGGCCTTAAAAAGAGTCCTGGTTGCTTCCATGAAATGTTTTTCATTATTACAGATTTTGTAGAATCTCAATAGTTGTGATTTGACGATTCCTTTGAACGTATGTCGGGGATGGTAGCTGTTTTTGTGTAGGAGTGAGTGCGTGTCTGTCGATTTAAAGTACACCTTGAAATCTAACTGTCCGGTTTCTTGAAATCGTGTTCCTTTGAATGAGATTAGGTCCAAAAAATTCACCGAAGTGTCATTGATGACGTGTTTTATTTTAATTGATCTTTGATGTGTATTTAAGTGTTGTGCGAATTGTAGAAATTGTTCCTCGGAATACGTCCAGATTCCCCAGATGTCATCGAGGAATCTATAGTAGTGAAGGGGTTTCAATGGGGCCGATGCCAGAGCAGATTCTTCCCATTCAGCCATG
Source organism: Triplophysa dalaica (assembly GCF_015846415.1). Taxonomy (NCBI): domain Eukaryota; kingdom Metazoa; phylum Chordata; class Actinopteri; order Cypriniformes; family Nemacheilidae; genus Triplophysa; species Triplophysa dalaica. The sequence continues at coordinate 23,113,590 of NC_079550.1, read as the reverse complement.
AATATGTTGGCGTATGAGGGCGCAAATTTCTTACCCATGGCCGTGCCTTTTCGTTGTAAGTAGAATTGAGAGTCGAATTCGAAATCGTTTTTAGTCAAGTTGATTTTTAGGAGTTCCATTAATTGTTTTGTAGGTCTTCGTGGGTTTGGGTATTTTTCAAAACACTTTTGTACTGCCCGCAATCCCGCTTCGGTTTCAATGTTTGTGTACAAGCTGTCTACGTCCATTGTGAATAAGAATGCATTAGGGGGAATCTTTATTTTGCCAATTTTTTCAATAAAATCGTACGTATCTTTCAGATAGCTAGGGTGCTTCCGTGAGATCGGGCCAAGAAAGTATTCAATGTACTCCGCGGTACAGTAAGATTCGCTGTCGCAGTCCGAGACTATGGGTCTGCCGGGGGGGATTTCGTTTGGTGTACTCCAGGTTGTAGGGTCCTTGTGTATTTTTGGAAGTAAATAAAATTGTCTCAGTCTCGGAGTGTGGCTTCCCAGTAAATATTCTCTCTGTTTGTGATTGATGTATTTGAGATTCCAAAGATTCTGTATGATGTCCTTAATTTCTTCCTTCGTTTCTAGATATATTGGTCTGGATAATTTAGCATAATGGTCCTCATTGTTTAGTTGTCTCTCCGCTTCCCAAACATATTGTTGTCGGTCCAAGATCACTATTGCATTTCCCTTGTCAGCGGGTTTAATGACGATGTTTTTGTTATTTTGTAGTTCACGTAAGGCCCTGACCTCCGCTCGGGTTAAATTGGGTGTCACTCTTTGCCCCCAATTCAAGTTTCTCAGGGCATAATTGTCTGCCGTGATGATGTGTCTGATTTGGATTGGTAGACGGCATAGTGAAGGTGTCCAATCGGAGTTGTGTGTGAATGGTAGTTTTTTGATTCCTTACGTTTTCCTTCAAAGAAAACCTTAAGCTTTAACCTACGATGATAGGTCTGTAAATCAAATTTTAATTTTTTCTTTCGGTCCCTGGCCAATTTTAGCGTGGGAATGAATGTCAGGCCCCTTCGTAAGAGTGTTGTTTGTGCTGGTGTGAGTGTGTAATTCTTCGAAAGGTTAATGATCATGTGGCGATCGGGTTCATTTGTGTGAATGTGGCCGGTTATGAGTTTAAATGCTGTTGCCAATGTTGTAGGATGGCTTTGGCGGTGTCCGCCTTCCAGTGTATGCCGTCCGGTTCTACTTTGAATTTTTCTTTTGGCAAAGCCGGGATGTGTGTCACTTTTTTCTAATGTAGGTGTTTAATTCTTCTATGATGAGTTGGTCCTCGACCGGTAGTGTCCGGGAGAAATTAATTACAGGAATAAAGATTTCCGTCTTTGGGAATTTGATCTTCGCTTCTCTGTAAGTGCTCTGTAGTTGTTTGATTGCCGTTTGTTTGAGACGTTGTTGTCTGTTATTGATTCCGAATGATAGAATCAATTGTTCCACGTTCGTGGTGATGGTGGCTTTTTTGATGAGGTCTTTTGCATGTTTGAAGTTGGCACCCGGGTAGCTATCCATTTGTAGATCTGGAGCTATGACCGTAGGAAATTTTGACACATTTGAGTCTCCAATGATCACAAATTTCTTTCTTATCGTCAGGCACCAGTCAGAGGATTTTTTGTTCGTCGATATGTGTCTGACGGGCCTGGTAGGTGTTGTTTGATCGTCTGGTGTGACAGGAGTTTTGTCCTGTGTACGTGTACGTGTCCGTCCCACCAGAGCAATTTCTGGTGAGATCTGTGTTCCGTGTGATGTGTATGTGAGCGGGTCTGGGTCTGTGTCTAGAAAAATAAGTTCCTCCGTCGGTACTTCCGGTGGGCTTCTTTGTTCTCCAAAGGATCCGGAGTAGGTCGATAGCTCCACTTCGATGGATGACATTGGTGTTGTGTTGCCCGGTGTGTGAATTTGTGCTTTATGTGTGTCCGTGGGCAGAGAAGACGTTGCTCGTTTCCATCTTTCAGCTCGGTTGGCTTCTCCTCGATCACGCGTAGGGAAGGAGTCGGGCACATGTCGATCTCATTCATTGGAGTAAAGTTCACGCAAGGTGCCGAGATTCTCTTGGACTTTTTAGTCCTTTGCTCTTTTGGGGCGGGACCGCCTTCCGGTGGAGGAAGAGGAGGAAAGTCCTTATGGAATGAGGCGCTTTCGACCGGGGCCGAAGATGTTTGGGTTTCGGTCGTGGTCATTCGAGGTCTTTGTCCTGCTTCCACACGTGAGGTAGATGCCTCGTTGTTTCTTTGTGCTGTGCGACTTGGAAATTCGGCGGTAATGAGTGCTTCCGTCTGTTCGAAAGTTTCCGATCTAAATTTGCGTCCAAAATTGCGTACGGCCCACTTTTTTGCAATTCTGAAAGGCGCTCTCCATTCGTCGTTCGTCACAGTATTTTTTAGCTCACCAATTGACACCTCAATCAATGACTCGTAGTGTTGTTCTAGAATCAATTGTGTCGTGTAGGCCCAGTTTTTTGCGTTGCCTTCTAATAGTTGTTGTGATTTGTTTGTTGATGCAACCGGTTTGACGGTGTCAATTAAATAGTTTGTCATTCTTTTGAATGTAATCGGTTGGTTGTTTTTAATCTTTGTCGTCACGTTTTGTAGGTGATGTACCAGACGCAAGATTCTATACACGGTTTTGGTTGTAGTTCTGAAGTGAGGGGAAGCTTGGATATATTCGCGTTCTTTACTTCCTTCAGACCTATCCCTTCGAAAGGGCCTCCGTGTGTGATCTGATTTTGTGTATCTATGATCTGTTTGATTTTCAACGTACCCAGAGCGATCCCTGCCCGGGGCTCTTGTGAATCTCCTATCCCGACGGTATAGGTTCTGCGTGTAATAATCCTCTCGAGGAGGTCCACGCCTCCGTTTATCTGAATCATGCATGTTCAGCGAATGTCTCCACATGACCCGTTTCATACGTCTCTCTCAATAAAAGAATCTTTGTTGAAGGTTTCCAGGTGTTGTTGTTCTGGTGTTCAGTCAAAGTGTTGTCTCAAAATGTTGTTATATTTATTACTGGACATTTAATTCTTTATTAAAGGTTTCCAGGTGTTGTTTTTCTGGTGTTCAGTAAAAGTATTGTCTCCAAATGTTGTTATATTGGTATCTTATTTTTGATCCCACCGAAATCAGATGTCTCAAGGTGTTTTACAAAAATAAGGAGGGGAAAGATTTAATTTCCTAAACTCTATATCCGTCCTTTTCTAGGTGCAGGATAATAAGTGGAAGTTTTAATGAGTAGAATCGATCGATTTTTATTTTGTGAAATTCAAGCACAGTCGCGACGTTTCGATACAATCTGTATCTTCCTCAGGCTGGCTTGAATAAGTATCTCATAGCTCTATAGAAAAGCTCTCGTGTGTTGTTTCAGTAGAAGTGAAGGTGAGTTGTGCGCAGCTGCTATTTATACAGAGTGAGTGAGCAGGGCTCCTCCCACTTCTGGAGCAATGCTTTTTTAGGTTTGTTCATTCAGGATTTTTATTTTAGGATCATGTTTTTATTATAATTATTTCTGGTTTAGTTTGTATTCATATGAATTTTTCTTAAAAAATCAGGACAATCATGTATGACATAAGAATAATTTTTAAACCTGTTTTGTTTCCATAGTGTTGATGTTTCTTGTCTCCTGCTGTATATGAGTTTTAATCTTTTAGGGAGGATTCATATTTTCCTTCATCATGTTGTAAGTAATCAAATTGTTTATTAATTTTGTTTTTATTTTTATTTTTATTAATCAATGTCCTGGGTCTCTCTAACAGGTGGAGAGGCACTGGCTCTATTAGGGGAATAAACATCTCACACCCCAAACAATGTCCAGGGATGAGTTTTGCACTCTCCATCTCCAGTCCACGAAAGACCCCGGCTTATGATCAGGTTAAACATTTTTTTGTTTTTTCAGCGTTTTGGTAGGGAGGGTCCAAATTTTTAGGTTTCTAGAATTTAAAAGATGTCTCCATTTAGGTTTTAGTTGCAGTTTCGGTAGGGTGGGTCCCGATTGTTAGGTTACATCATTTTAAGGGGGTCTCTTTTTAGGTTTAGGTGTTAGGAACAGTTTTGGTAGGGTGGGTCCACATTTTTAGGTTTCTGGAATTTTAAAGATCTCCATTTTGGTTTTAGGTTCAGAGTTTCGGTTGGGTGGGTCCAAATTGTTAGGTTAATAATTTTAAGGGGGTCTCCTTTTAGGTTTAGGTGCAGAGTTGTAGTAGGGTGGGTCCAAATTTTGAGGGTATAGGATTTTTAAGGGGTCTCCATTTTAGGTTTAGGGTCAGAGTTTCGGTAAAGTGGGTCCAAATTGTTAGGTTAGAGAATTTTTAGGGGCGTCTCCTTTTAGGTTTAGAGTTGTAGTAGGGTGGGTCACATTTTGGGGTGTAGGATTTTAAGGGATCTCCATTTAGGTTTAGGGTCAGAGTTTCGTTAAAGTGGGTCCAAAATTGTTAGGTTAGAGAATTTTAGAGGGGTCTCCATTTTAGGTTTAGGGAGGAAGTTTTGGTAGGGTGGGTCCAAATTGGGTTAGGGTCATTATTTTGTAGGGGTTAATTTTAGGTGTCAAGGTCCGGATTGGGGATGGTGGGTCCAAGTTATTGCTCTTAGCATGAGTACTTTTTTGGTTTCAGTCGTTCAGACCTCTCGGAAAACGAGTTTCTAGTTTGTTGATCCATCTTGTTTCTGCCATTAATCTGTCTTTTAATGTCCAATGTGTGTTTGACTCTAGACCTGTGACTCTTAAGGATGAGATATCGTGTTTAATAAAATGGTTGACAATGTGTGTGTTTCTCCTCTTTTTTTGTGATGTTCTGTATGTGACGATGCATTCTTATTCGAATGGAATTTTTTGTTTGTCCCACATATTGTTTGGCACATTTGTGGCATGAAATTATGTATACACAATTTTCGGTCTGAGGACTGAGGGGTCTTTTTAATTTGAAAATGTGTTTTGTGTAGTGACTGGTGATCCAATTTTTGGTTTCATAATATTTAGGTGTGGTCCCTCTTTTGCCGTTTTGTGTTTATCGGGGTTAATTTGCTTTTGACCAAAAGATCCTTGAGATTCTTATTTCTCCTAAATGCGGAAATGATTTTGTGTTCTTTAAGATATGGTGTATGTGACAAAAACTTCTGGAAATTTGCTTTAGTTTCTAGGTTGAGTTGGACACTCATTTCCGAAAATGTATTTACAAACGGTATGATCTTGTCGTCTTTTTTTGCATTTGAGTTTTCTGTTTGAATTGTTTAAAGGCTTTTCTCAAAAATGTCCTCGTGTACCCTCTGATTCTTAGGGCCTTAAAAAGAGTCCTGGTTGCGTCCATGAAATGTTTTTCATTATTACAGATTTTGTAGAATCTCAATAGTTGTGATTTGACGATTCCTTTGAACGTATGTCGGGGATGGTAGCTGTTTTTGTGTAGGAGTGAGTGCGTGTCTGTCGATTTAAAGTACACCTTGAAATCTAACTGTCCGGTTTCTTGAAATCGTGTTCCTTTGAATGAGATTAGGT